>NC_142491.1:30789856-31089856 GCF_965113065.1 Corylus avellana
GCACATTAAAAACAATCTTCAGTTTTCCATAAAAATTTTGGTTTATGTGCTTTCACATGATAGGTGAACTCAACCTAACACTTGGTCACTATTAGGAGCATAGGAAAATCCTCTATGTTTAGCTTACACCTCTTTGGGGCTTAAAGTGCCATATATATCCAATTGGTGAAGTCTATAATAATATTGGACAATCACTAGAGGGTGTAATTCTCACAAAGGATTTCCAAATAAAATCCTGAGTAACGATAACTGCTAAACTGTTCAATTCAATTAAGACAACAAAGATTGATTTATAGACCATCTTTAAGATTAGTATATCAGTCATAGACATACCTCACTAAGTATATTTACGATTGGCAGTTCACCAGGAAAATTACAATGAGTCATTAGCTTGTGGTTGTGCTCTCGTACAAACTTGGTAACAACCCATTTACCTTCATCCCTTACTGCCAACCTGATCATGGCTTTGCACCCTTCTCTTGTAATTGGCCGTGGAGGAAGAACTCTGTCTTTTCTCAGGGTATGCTTTACAGCACGAAAACCTTCTCTCGAACAAACAAAGTCCCGCCCTATTATAGCCGTGTTCTTTAGCGAGTGTCTGATCCTATTCGTTCTTATGGTGAAACCCATACACTTGGCATAATCATAATAGAAATCCCTTGCATCATCTAATGATGGGAAAGTCATCCCAGTATATGGTTCCAAGCTTTGTGCACTTAAACCTGCTGTTGACGGTTCTATTAGACTAATGTGATCATTCACAACAGTGTTTGAATTACAATGCTGCAATAGCCCATCTTCTGTGCCTTCTAGTTCATCACAGTTTTCTACGGTTTCATCATCACTGTCTAGAAAGTCATGTACACCATCAATGCCCGCCATTATGTACCTACAATATGGAATTTCCAATCAATAATTATCTCCAACTTCACAAAGTATGGATTTTGCAGTCACCAAATGATAGGATCCTCATTCTAGATGGTCTCTGATTCTAGATTGCTGGACTTCATGGATCTAATTTCACATTTAGCTTCATTTTCCCTATAAACAAGATGTATGCCCTATGGCAAATCAATCAAGGAAATTAACCTTTGCTTAAGGCAAGAATAGGTGATCATTATCTACCCTTTTCTCTCTTAATTTCAGTTACTTTTCTGATTTCTTGTGATAGAATCCTCTGGATCATATCATCTGGTATCAGAGCAGTTCGATTCTCTTGGAAATCTTAATTTTTCTTTTTTTTAGTCGATTCATTTAAAAAAAAAAAAAAAAAAAAATTATGTAGTGTCTGACCGTGAGTTGCAGTAGCTGATCCTCCCTGGTGGTTTATCTCCCCGTTGCTGTATTTCGCCGCCGTTGTGGTGGTGGTGCGCTACTGACGACTGTAAAATAACGTTTTGGGGTTGGGTTGTGCAGCTTGAGCGTGCAATCTGAATTCTGGAAGTGTTATTTGGAGAAGACTAGAGGTGTTTGGCTATAAGCTAGAGGAGAGCCACTCGAGTAGTGATACAAGTTACACCGGCGTGCGTAAACACTAACGCACGCCGGTGACGTGGCATGTGTGCCACATCGTTTACCCCATTACAAAAAAAAAAAAAAAAAAAAAAATTTCAAAATCTAAAATACTAAACACGTTCGTCCCAGACCCCCCACCCCAAAAAATTCCCCCCCAAACCCATTTTTCCCTCCGCCCAAATTCTCTCTCCACCAGCACCGGCGCCGTGATCCCACCGAAACCGGCGCCGTGATCTCCTCTCCCCCACCGTCACTGCCACCACCCGACCCCTTTCCTTTCACCCTTTTTCTTCCCCAACCCATTTTATCCCCCCACAGGCACCGTGCGTCCTCTCCTCTCCTCTCCCCCACCGTCACTGCCACCACCCGACCCCTTTCCTTTCTCCCTTTTTCTTCCCCAACCCATTTTATCCCCCCACAGGCACCGTGCGTCCTCTCCTCTCCTCTCCCCACCCCACCGTCACCGCCGCCGACGACCACCTCCACTTCCTTCCATCAGCTCCGGCCGGAACCCATTCCCCCGCGAGAGGCAGCTCTTCAACTCTTCCCCCCAAACCCTAATTTTTCTGAAACCCAAAATGCTCCCCAGTTCGCCATCTTCAAACGCCTGAAAGGCCACCGACGCAGTTCGTTCTGCAAGCCGCAGCTCGACAGATACGGCCACGCGTCCACCTGCTGCTACCCCCGGTCGTGGCCAATCCCCTTCGGTCACTCCTCCATCAGTTGCTGCCCCAAATTGTGGTAAGCTCACACTCCGCAAAATTTTTCACTTTGAACACTAATCCTCATAAATTGTAATTGTAATGGGTGGGTTGAGGTGAATGTGCTGGAAATGCAGAATTTACTCTGCTCCTTATGGACCTTGTCTGAAAGTCTGTTTTGTTGATGATATGTTGCAGGTTTTTTGTGGTTTGTTTATGGTTTTGAGGATAATATGTTTCCTCTGTAAGGGTGTTGCTGTAGATTTTATATGTGGCTTGTTTGAGGATAGGGTCTTTTTCCTCTGTTTTGTTGGTTTTTGTTTCTGATTTGAGGCTATTGTTTAGCCCTCTGTAAGGGTTTGGTTTAATTGTTTTGGGCTGTTGGCTAGAGGTTTTCTGCTGTTTGTTGTTTTTTTGGCCTCCTTCTGAATTTGGCTGTTTTCAGTCTGTTAATCAGGCTTGTATTAGTTGTTGATGTGTTCTTGGTTTGTTTGTTAATGAAATTGCTTATTCAACCAAAAAAAGAAAAAAGAAAAAAGCAGAATTGACTGTTCATAGCCTTGCTCATTTTATGTTTATAGAATTCTGAAAATAAAATTTGTTGCTACCTCTGTACATGTTAATTTTACTAGGGGCGGAACCAGGACTTTTAGTATGGGGGGAGGAAGGTACGTAGATATATATAATTTCTCTATATAGGTACGTTTGTGCGTATTTATGTAAAATAAAAACAAAGAAGTCTCAAATTTAATTTCATAGTAAATCATAAGCCATTAATGTATACAAAAGTTATGTCTATAAAATTATTTTAGAATATCTATTAATCATAACACACAAGGGCAACTTACAAAACTAAAGCAAATCATGTGGGTAACAACAGTTCTAGTCATTTTATGGAAAAAATATAAAAGGTTACCTTCTTAAAAAAAAAAAATTGCTATAGTCAGATAGCCTTTGCCCTTGTAGGAAAAAAACAAAAAAGAAAGAAATCTATAACTCTCTCTAGAACCTTATTGGTTCTCTACACGATATACACACATAAAAAACAAAAATAAAATAAAAAAATAAAAAAACAGATAAAGCCTTACAGAGTGCCGAATTCCTTACTGGAGCTTTGTAGGTTCGATGGCAGAGTCGCAGAGAAGAGAGAAAAAAGCTTCAACTTTTTTAGTTGTTTAGCAATGAGCAATAAAATGAGAGGCTGAATCCAAAGAAAAATAACTTTCATTTGTTATAATCTGAGTAGAGGAGAGGATGATAATATGACTATATGAAAAGAGACATTTAGGTAATGAGTTTGATGGCAGTCGGCAGAGAAGAGACATGACGCTAGAGTCTAGATAGAGTTCAAAGCCAAGTAAAAGTTGCTTCAAAATCTCAAACCAAATTAGAGATCTTGTTAGAAGCCAACGAGTATGGTCTATATGGAGACATTTTTGACAAATTGTAACTTTTTTATAGAATATTCCTATCTAAAAACTTCAATTTTTGAAAACTAGTTACAAAGTTAGATTTTTTGTGAATCTTTTTTTTTTTTAAGTTTTGTACTTCTCTCTACAGCTTAAGAAAAGCTGTTACTGCACTTGCAGCCTGCTATGCTATCTTGTCTATGACCTCATAAAAAAGACTAGGAGCTTTGTAGGTTTCTCTGCTGGAAGAGCCAAGAGGACTAGAGGAGAGCAAAATGGAACAAAAATATTATTTGGGGGGACAAATATAATATTTTAGAGGGACAAACTTGAAAAAACCATATACTTTGGGGGAAATTTTAAAAACTTTGGGGGGACGAGCAACAAGTAAGTCCGCCCCTGAATTTTACCAATAAAAGAAAAGGCCAAGGTGGAGTCTCAAAATTCTAGTGCTTTGATCAGAAGAAAGGATTTTCGTTGGTTTCAAACACAAGCCCATGCAGCCTACCAAAAAAATTAAAACTCAATAATTTTGCTTGAAACATCAACAATGTTTAGAAGGCTGCTGTTTTGACATAGTGGTATCAAAGCAGGTGGAAGAACCTGAAGAAGAAAGTGAATGAGCGGAAGAAAGAGAATGAAAAGCCTGACTAACAAAGAACTGGTCATAGAACTAAGATTGACTTGTTACAGAATTAAACAAAGACAGAAATTAAGACTATTCCAATGGGTTTTTGGGATAACTACATGCTTAGAAAAATAAAAAAATCTTGAACAAGTGAGTAAAGGAGAGAGGTGGAAGAATAAAGGTAATAAACCATTGGATTTAAATATATGTTGTTTGTGCAGAAAGTTTTATTGAAAAGATGCATAATTGGTGAGACCCATTCAAAGAATCTTCAAGTTTGTGTTCTTAAGAAACTAGGACTTCAAAATCTAATAAGATGTAACAAAAATGGTGGAGGTGGGGAAAGTGGTAGAGTGGTTTGGTGGTGCTTGATGTAATGTGGCAGAGGTGGTCGACACTGGTCAAATATATGATTTGTAAAAGTTCACGAACATAATTTAAAATAAGAATAATTTTTAAAATCGCAAAATCTGATAATTAGGATTGCCAAAATCCCTTCTTTTGTTAATGCATAAGGAAATAAACATTCAGAAATGACATGTTATATCATATGAAATCAATATAGAAAAACACTGGAAATTCACTTAAATTGTTTCAAGAGATGCCAAAGCAGTGTAAAATTTGTACCATGAATTCAAACATTAATTTCGAAGATACATTAATGACTAATGTTGGAGGGTCAGAGTTGCAATAGGCTTTTATTTCCAACCAAGTTTTTCAATTAATATTGCTTCAAAGAACTTTGATGATTAAGATATTGATTTGAAATTATATTTATATTTTCAATGAAGTTAGCACTACACAACATAAAACTTGTGAGCAGATTGCCTATTAAACTCTAAACAAATTCCATTAATTCCTTGGTGAACGCTAAGCTACTCCTGACACCAAATACTTCCATCTACAACAACCATCCATCAAGACCACATAGGAATCTTGAACTAAGAAAAAATTCTAGAATTAAAGAACTCTTCTACATGATATCAGTAAAACAAGTCCTGGTATAGATTTAAGATATTACACTTACTAGAAACAGAAGATAACAGAAAAGCCAGTAATAAAACCAAGGGAGCAAACCATGTAATGAAGGACTGCAAATGGTCAATGCAATCTAGTAATAATAATAATAAAAGCAATTGACTACATACCCGAAGATTGGGACCCCTCAGAAGCAGTGGAGTTACGGGTAGATTGGAACAACTCAGAACCGGTAGGGTTAGTGGTAGCTTGGGAGCATTCAGAACCACCTATGCGCTCAGAAGCAGCTCCATTTTGAGAAACCTTCAAAAATGCTCAAATAGTTAAACCTTAAGACATTAACTTAAACATCACAGCTCGTTCAAAAGCTCAACAACAAATACTTACCACCTGAGCATCCTTGAACGAACTTGTTCCATTGGCATCTTTAAAACTTTCATAAGGGCTCTTTTGCTTAGCTTCTTCCGGAGAAACATCTACGAAAGCTGTTAGTACAAGTTGGATTAGAGTTCTAATATGAAAGCTCCTTCCAGGATCTTTTTCTATTTAAAGTCGAACTCTTTTTAATTTTATTGGCAAGTGACAAAAATCTAGTTGAACTCAATTTCGGTAGAGCTTAAGGTATGGAGAAGAACTTTGAAAATTTTACTACCCAAATTGTTTGATATTGCAGTAGACAAAGCAACTTGAATCTGTTGAAAATTCTTTGATATTTTGAGGTATATGCATCAAATTAATTGTATATTTATTGCTAGACTTACTTGAATCTATTGAAAACTTTGATTTACTTGATGTGGTGCAAGTTACTGGGATGGGAATAAATTTTACATAAGATCTTATTATCGGTCATTGGAAGGAGGTCTAGGGGTTGATTTTTCAAAATTGGTTTAAATTTGTAGTGTCATGAAAGTTTTATAGCTATTTTCATAAGTCAATATTGAAATCATGCTAAAACCAGCCAAATTACTTTCATGAAAAAAAATTCAGAAAGACATTAATCACCTTTCCAATATACTAAACAATGCAGCACATGACATGCACAAGCTATAACTGGAGAAATCAGCCTAAACCCTTCAAAGCTAGTGACACTACAAAGGACAATCAAGATTGGGTAAATAATACTACTATTGACAAATGTAAATACTAATATCAATAGTAACCAAGAAATTTCTCATTCATTGTTCCCATAAATCAATTCGAAGACAGTTCCTTTTAATGGTCGTCAACAACATGAACCCTAATTTCCTTTCTGCTAGTCAAGAGCCATTTCTTTATCACAGGACAAAATTATTCTAACTTAGTCTAAGCAACGTCCTTCAAAATTATCTTTCCCTTCCAAAAACCCTTAACTCATACCAACTTTAGATAAGTGCACTATCATTCTACAATGTAATTAAAGCTAATCTTAATCTCTTCATCATTCTTTTATATTTTATACCATCTTTCATAACTCCTCAAATTGTCCGCCTTAACATCCTCATTATAACTATATCATTTCATAGTTTCCCAACATCTTGCTCCGTGAAGCTTCATTGGATGTACTTTTTTCTTTTTTACGTTGCAGTTATTGATAAGTTATTATGCACCCAACAGGTCTTGTATCTATGACCTCACCTCCACCCCATTCTTATAGGGGAGGAGGGGCATTGAGCTAGGGATAGAACTTCTCATGATTGCTCTTAGATCATATAAAACCAGAAAAATATCTCCACATTACTCGTAACTAGAACGAAAAATATAATGCAAAAGATATATGGGTAATGAGCAAGAGTTCTGTCTTTGTATGGTAGGTATACATACATGAAACCAAAATCCAACCATTTTCATTTACGATTTTGACTTGAACTTTAAGCATTGCCAACAACAAAGCGTAGTGAAGTAACAATGTTTTTCAGCACATCAAGGAAATGTATTGTTTGAGCCTAACCACGGCAAGTAGACTGTAATCTCAAGCTGCTTCACAGTGATTTGATTCTCAGAATCAAAATCAACGCCAGTCAAAGTATAAACCAGAAAGCAGTAAACTGACTCAGACCAATAATAGAAGAAGTGATTGCTAAATTTACCTTGATTGGTAGTGCTTGAACCCATCATTTCTTGATAGTGGTAGTTCTTGCTTCATCTTTTCTGTTGGTTCTGGAAACAGCCTTCTCACTACCAGATTCTCCCATCTGGTCCTCTAAACTTGTCTTTTTCCAACGCGAAATTCTCAAATTGGACATAACTTTAGTAGAGCACCCACCAAGGTCAGAACTCAAGTTTCTATATCCTTTTCACATACTATGCTAGAAAGTTCCTAGAGTGAAAACACCTACATACCAGCAAGTTCATGGATTAAAGTTATTATGTCTTCCAACTCAGACCCAAGAGTTTTTTTTTTTTTTCCAGAAAAAATCAAAGGAAGGACAATATATTGCTTGTGGATTAAACAGTTGGAAAGCTGATAGTTTACAGTAATCCTGCTAAACAATATATCTCCAGATGATAAAACAAAACAATGATCAACATGCATTAGACATGTATCTGCAGCTCAAAATTGTATTTGCTCCTGCCAAATCTAAAATTTGTCTTAACAAGGGTGGGTCATCCAATCAATTTTAGTCCAGCTTAAAACTAAGGAAAGAAAAGGAAAAACCAAAGCATGAAATTTCATACTTCCACAGCAGAAATGAGATTGATTTCCCATACTTGTTCTCAATTCAAAATTCACTATAATAAATTTTCATTAAAAATAGTTCCAAGTGATCTCTCTTTTCATTAAATGATCCCTCTATGTCTTATGTGGTTTATATGGATTGAAAGAAATGCTAGATGTTTTGAGAACTCTACTAGGACTATAGAGGAACTGACTATTTGATAAAATAGTTTCAAATAAATAAATGTAAGATGTTTTTACAGAAATCATAACTGAAAAAGGATTTGGTTTGTAGCTAATTATAATGCATTAATACTAATGCATCCAAAAGATGTGTCATTATCATTGTTTCATTTCAAAGAGGAGAAGGGAACAGTCTAAAGCCCATTTTATTGGGCCGAGAATTGTCCCACCATTGGAGTTGGCCCATGTAGATATCCACACCACACTGATCAAATTCATTCTCTCACAGAAACGAGCCGTATTCCCTACTGCCATGGCTTCCAGGTTGCAATTCCTCAGAAGGCTCCCAAGGCTTTTAAAGCCTTCTTCTTCCTCTTCTTCTTCTTCGACGATCCGTAGATTCAGTTTTCTGCTTCTAGAAGCTTCGAGGTCTGAGACAACTCGGTGGTCTCCTGCTTGTAGAACCTTCTGCTCTCGTCCACTGAATCTTGGAGACGACCCTCAAGGCCCCGCCGCCATTGATTACAGGTGCGTTAATCTTTGTTCCTCTGTTGGGTTCTCGAGAAACCTAAGGAAAATCAAATAGAAAGTAAAAAGTTTGACTTTTTTTAAGTACTGTGTTGATTGTTTGTTGTTAAGTAATGGATAATTTACCCATTCAGCTTAGATATAATACTTGTTGTTTTCTGAAGTCCTAAAATGTACGGAAAAATAATGAAAATTTTAGAGCTTACATCTTTAATTTTGGTTTTTTTTTTTTTTTACTTGTTAGATTTGAGTGAGTGGTTTAGCATTTTTCTTTAGTTTTAAGAAATTGGTTTAATGGAAATGGACAACAATGGGTTTGCTAATGACTAATGTGAAAACAGTTCTGTACTGCAGGAGGATGAGTTTCACAGGCTAAGCAATTCCACAATACATCACCTCCTAGCGAAACTCGAGGTATTTGTTGCCATTGGCTTGGCTTGTTTGAAAAATCTTGCTATTTTTGCTTAATTTAAGTGTTTTAACCTGGTTTTCCACATACCCGTTTTAGAATAGAGGCTTAGAACTATATCAGGCCTTGATGTTTGAAATGGATTTACTGGTTGTATGTTGGTTTATAGATGCTGTGATCTAGATTTGTATAGTTTCTCTGATTGTCAAATGCGAATTGTTCCTCATGGATATTGTAGAGTGCGTAAAAGTTTTCTTTTATGTTAGTTATCTTACATTATCTTATGTTTTTGTGTTCTTTTATGACAATAAGCACTCACAAGCAATGTGGTTTTGATTGTCTTTGGTGCGCAGGAATATGGTGATAATGTTGAAATAGATGGCTTTGACGTAGACTATGGGGTGAGACTGTGACTAATTCTTTTTTAGAATTGGCTTAATTTTTTAAGGCATTGCAATTGTTGTAACATTTATCGGGTGTGCATGTGGCAGAATGAGGTGTTAACCTTGAAACTCGGGGATCTGGGTACCTATGTGTTGAACAAACAAACACCAAATAGACAAATTTGGCTATCTTCCCCAGTGAGGTATGAGCTATACATCATTTTTCTGAACTATATATATCTGTTGTGTTTTGTAATCCTTATGAGCATTATTCTAACCTGGTATACTTATATCCTTGAAGCTGTGTATGTTGAATTACATAATGTCACCATATCCTAGATTTTAGCTGAAGCAGCAGCAAATATAGAGTGGACATGCTCAAATTACATAATGCCTATCAATCTACCAAAAACTAGACTTTAATGATTGTTTGAAAAGATTCAGCTTAAATCTTTTGAAGGAAATTGATATGATCTTCATTGAGAATTATCCACAAATTGCTTTTACTGTACTATAAATCTACTTAATGCACTACAAATCGATTTATCACTTTTTTGACATGCTGTTAAAAATGATTGGGATCTATTGAAATTCGCTAAGATCGGGGTTTTTTTAAAGGTTAATTACCTTTAAACCCCCCCCCCCCCCCCTCTCAACTACTACTTATTTACACATCCGCACAAGTCGTGTAATGACTTGATTTCACAAGTCTTGTGGTGGGCCCCAGCCTTGTATTACTTATTTGTTCTCTTTTTCTCACCTAGCAGAAGTATTTTCTTTCCTTCACCATGAAGCATTTTGATCGACTACCATTAGTATATATGAGTTATAGTCATTTGGCCATTCAATAAGAAAGCAGCAGTGACTTCGTGAGAAGAGAGAGAAAGAGAGAGGCTTGAGAATGTTCTCATTTTTTGTATTCTCACAAGCTTGGTGTGTCTTACGGCACTAAGAGAATTTAGAGAATATTTTCTCTTTTTGTGTGATAGTGGGATTTGGGTATATTGAGGCTTTTAGGTTTGAGTGGTTTTCTTTGTACTCTATTTTTTTGATAGTGAATTTCCTTGGGTCGTCTCCACCAATGGATGTAGGTTTGTTAAGCCGAACCACTTAAATCTTGATGTTTTGTATGACTGTTATTTTCTATTATACTATTTTCTGCTTCATTCGGGTTCCTAGAATTATTTTATCTCAACACTACAAACTACCACTTGTCAAACTCTTCCACCTTAAACTACCAATCGTTGGCCAAAAACCCTTTCCATTAGGCCAACTCATTAAATCCGATGGCATCTTGGTCACGTGCATAACACATGTTTTTTAGTCAGAAAATGACCAAAGTACCCTCAAGTAAAAAAATACAAGAATAAAAAACTGAAACTAAAAAAAATAATAAAGAGAGAGAGAATAGGGGTGGTCGTCGAACCACCCTAGGTACTTGGGGGTATATTGGCACCCTCGATCACACGGGCCACCTCCAAGTGTGTTTCGGGGTGGTTCGGCCACCCTTTTTTTTTTTTTTGGAATTTTTAATTTGAGTTTTTTTTTTTTTTTTTAATTATTATTATTTTTTTTTGAATTTCTTAATTTTAAGGATATTAAGTAAATTTTGTTTCTAAACTCTAGATATTTTCATCATTTCACAACTAAAAAACGCACTTGTGTAGCACGTGATTGATATTCCGTCACTTTTAACGATCTTGACTAACGAAGGGGGTTTTTCGCCCGTGGTTGGTAGTTTAAGGCAGTTAACTGTGAGAGGTGGTAGTTTGTGGGGGCAATGTGTAAATGAGTGGTAGTTGAGGGAGGTTAAAGGTATTTAACCCCTTTTTGATTAGTTAATGCTAGATTACTGACAAAACTAATGTGTGGGTGTTTTTGGTACTTAAATGTATGTTTCTACTGATTTATTGCCATAAACTTATTCTGCAAATTAATAGAATTTTGTGGTTTCACCAAGCATCAAGTTGAATATTTATTGTTTGATTAGAAAACCCTAAGTTTCTAGAGACTTGGTATCCTCTTGTTTGATAGGTCTTATTTGCACCCATGATTTGATCATTCCTTATTGTTACTTTAGAGCTGGGAATTTTTAATAAATTAGTTAAACAATCTGGGTGGTGGTTGAAATTTGTTTTGAATGATAGTGGCCACCTTTATCACTCAATTACTCTTTTGTGGCCTAGGACTAGTGCAAATTTCTTTGAGCCTTTATCTCCTGGCAGACCTTGAAATTGATGAGGTGTGCATCATTGATGGATGAACAATAAAGTAACAGTACATAGTTTGTTTACTTATCAAAAAAAATAGTTTGTTTATATGGTCATGTATTGTTTCTGTCGGTATAAATTAGCTAAACAATCTGGGTGGTGGTTGAAATTTGTTCTGCATTATAGTGAGGCCATCTTTATCACTCAATTACTCTTGTGGGGCCTAGGACTAGTGCAAATTTCTGTGAGCCTGTATCTCCTGGCAGACCTTGAATTAATGAGGTGTGCGTCATTTATAGATGAACTATAAAGTAGCAGTACATAGTTTGTTTATATGGCCATGTATTGTTTCTGTCATCTTTAAAAAATAGTTTGTTTATATGGTCATGTATTGTTTCTGTCATCTTTAAAAAATAGTTTGCTTATATGGTCATGTATTGTTTGTCATCTTTAAAAAATGCAGCTTAGAAGTTTTGAACCTTTTGCATTTTTTAACTGGGCAGGATCTATGGTATCAAAATCAAGTCATAAAATGACTTGTCATCTTCTCTCTCTCCTCATATTTTAACTTCTTTTCCTATTATAATCACTTTCGAAAGAAAAGCCAACTAGGTTGGAACTCGACATCCATGAGCATACTCCTAATGGAGTGGAGGCTTTTAGAATTAGACTCATCTTTGTGGAGGAAAGTTATAGGGGAAAAAAATCTGTTTTGGTATTCCTCCCTAGGCAACTGGATTGGTTTGTATTCTGAATCTACCTTATCCTCCTAAGACTGGGGCTTCCACATTTGTTGTATGTGCACAAACCTTTAAGTTATTAGCTTGGAATGTACTTTCCCGTATGGGAATCCCATTGGATAGGAACATGCATTCCTCATGCATCAAGGAAGAGACTCCTCACCAAACCTCATGTGCATGCATGGAAGAGGGGCAGGAGGGCTTACATTATCTGGACACATCTTTGATGCCTAAAGATTGTAGCTCTAAGATGTAAATGTGATTCCATATATTTGGCATGTTCTGCTTACAGATGAACACACGAATGTTAACAATTCAAGATCCGGGCTTGCCACCAAATCTCTAGTTGTGATCAAATGGAGGATGTGAATAGGTCTTGCATAGATTATGTCTAAGAAAGTATAGCCCATGATCATTCAAAGCATTACTAAATCAATGGTACATTAAAAAATTAAGCTTCACTGAAACTTTTACAGACCTCCAGGTTTTAGAATTACGATGTAACATGTTACGCATTATAATTTAGCTCTACATTTTACAGCATGTGTTCAGACTTCATACCTTACCCCCCAACATTTGTCGCACTTTCAAGCTTGGATCAATCCGAAAATAGTTAATGCTATCACAACTCAGTAAGTAATTAATTAATTCTATGGCTGATGAGATGAGATCATACTTGCTAAAATATAAATCATCTCAGCAAAGAGAATCCAGCTTGACAAATTCTGCAACTCCGATCTCTTCTCCCTTACAAACTCTCTTATGCTCCCAAAATACTAAAACTGAGCCCACCAACCACCCCCCCCCCCCCCCCCCCCCCCCCCTCCCTCTCTCTCTCTGTCTCTCTCACTCTCACTTAAGTCTGCTGAGGATGATCTGATTACACAAACATACACACCAGCATTTTTGTACTCAATCCTAGAAGGCATGCAGATATGGGTAACCCTGCATCCTTCTCTCATACTAAAAAGAGACACAGGATGTCTTATCTTCAATCCTGTGCGTGCTTTTGTGGTCCTGTATATAATTCAGAACAAATTTGGCATCTGATGTTCTTGTGATACCATCTAATGGGGTGCTAACTTTTCTTTCGTTCTCTTTAGAAGCTTGATGAAGATCATACTTGCTAAAATATAAATCATCTCAGCAAAGAGAATCCAGCTTGACAAATTCTGCAACTCCGATCTCTTCTCCCTTACAAACTCTCTTATGCTCCCAAAATACTAAAACAGAGCCCGCCAACACCCCCCCCCCCCTCCCCCCCCCCCCCTCTCTCTCTCACTCTCACTCAAGTCTGCTGAGGATGATCTGATTACACAAACATACACACCAGCATTTTTGTACTCAATCCTAGAAGGCATCCAGATATGGGTAACCCTGCATCCTTCTCTCATACTAAAAAGAGACACAGGATGTCTTATCTTCAATCCTGTGCGTGCTTTTGTGGTCCTGTATATAATTCAGAACAAATTTGGCATCTGATGTTCTTGTGATACCATCTAATGGGGTGCTATCTTTTCTTTCATTCTCTTTAGAAGCTTTTTGGGGGTTCTGCCCTCTTTGAAATATCATGAACAATTCCCGTGGGTTAATGGCCTTATCAAGAAAATATAGAACACTTAGAACATTTATTCGATCTAGAAATTAATCAACAAAATCTTCTTATTTAAGTGGCTGCCTTGCAACCTCGTTTGTCTTCCAACAAAAGAAGGGGGCTTAGGTGTGCGTTCCTTACTTGAAGTAATTGTACATACCATAATAGCATAACAAATTTAATTAATATTAGGGAAAAATGCTCCAAACGTCTCTAAGATCACTTTTTATCAAATCGCTCCCTAAGACTTAAGTTTTATCAAATAGACTATTTTTAGAGACAGGTAGAGTCAGATTATTCCAATGTTTAATTACTTAATTATTTCTTGTTGTACAAAAAAAAAGCTTTTGTGAATTTCCTATAGAAAGAGATTCTGCTTTCAATACTATCCAATATACCTCCCAATATTTTATGAATTCGTTTCTTATCTGTCAGGAACTGATTGAAAATTATGATTCATTTCTAGAGTTGGATGTGAAAGACATCACTTGTTTAAAACCAATTGCTCTTTATCTATCAAAGGGGCATGCTTCATCATTTATAGGCCATGTCTTTTAATGCAGAAAATTTACCAATGAAACGTGAATATGGGACTGGACCCAGCATTTTATGTTATATGTGTGGTGTCTACAATCTTTGTCTATGTTATTTGCACTATTAGGCTATTCATAATGGACTTTTTTAACGAAATTCCTTTCCTCTGTTTTTCTGAAATTCTCTTCTGCCATCTGAAAGACATGTTTTTCGTGCAGTGGTCCGGCGAGGTTTGATTGGGATCGGGACGCTCAAACCTGGGTCTATAGGCGGAGCAAAGCAGATTTACTGAATATGTTAGAAGGTGAGCTGGAGCAACTGTGTGGTGAACCCATCAGTCTTTCTTAGACTACAGCAAAAGCCTTGATGGGAAGTTTTGTTTCAGTTCTGATACGTTTTTAGCAATTTCGTTAAAAAAGTCCATTATGAATAGCCTACCAATTGTTAATATATCCAAGGTGGACCAATTAAAACGCGACATGTGAACGAAAGAACATAGTAATAGTTCCCATTTGCCATATGTCAGCAATGTACCTCCATCCCACGTAAACAATGTTACGTGTGTCTTTTAAAATAGAAATAAATAAAAAAGATTGCGAGGGTGCTGGAAAGTGGAAACTACCCTCCACGAAGCTCCCAATGTTCCCATTCCCGACGACAGAAGGACGATTCATTCTACGCCAATCTTTGCGTAAAAACGACTAGATACGCTCCTTCTTTACCCCACACGATCAAAGCTGTGGACGCGAAGTTCTCTCTTTCTCTCATATATATATATATATATATATATATATAATAGAAGAGTTAAAAAAAGGTAAATAATTTGCTTTTGAGTTTTGGCCACAAATCACGCGTTCACATTAGTCGAATCCAGTTCTTCTAATTATTTTGTATTTTATCTCTTCAACCCGTCAAAAAAAGAAAAAGGGATTTCCTTTATCCTTTAGAAATAAGTATTTATTTTGAAAGCTGGGAAGATCATGGCCATTGATTCGCTTAGAGTAGTGATACAAGTTACACCGGCGTGCGTAAACAGTAACGCACGCCGGTGACGTGGCATGTGCCACGTCGTTTGCCCCCATTACCAAAAAAAAAAAAAAAAAAAAAAAATTCAAAATCTAAAAGACTAAACACGTTCGTCCCAGACCCCCCACCCCAAAAAATTTCCCCTCAAACCCGTTTTTTCCTCTGCCCAAATTCTCTCTCCACCGGCACCGGCGCCGTGATGCCACCGAAACCGGCGCTGTGATCTCCTCTCCCCCACCGTCACTGCCACCGCCCGACCCATTTCCTTTCTCCCTTTTTCTTCCCCAACCCATTTTATCCCCCCACAGGCACCGTGTGTCCTCTCCTCTCCTCTCCCCACCATTACCGCTGCCGACGACCACCTCCACTTCCTTCCATCAGCTCCAGCCGGAACCCATTCCCCCACGAGAGGCAGCTCTTCAACTCTTCCCCCCCAAACCCTAATTTTTCTGAAACCCAAAATGCTGCTCAGTCCGCCATCTTCAAACGCCTGGAAGGCCACCGACGCTGTTCGTTTTGCAAGCCGCAGCTCGACAGATACGGCCACGTGTCCACCTGCTGCTACCCCCAGTTGTGGCCAATCCCCTTCGGTCACTCCATCAGTTGCTGCCCCAAATTGTGGTAAGCTCACACTCTGCAAAATTTTTCAAGGTGAAGAGTGAGGAGGAGAGGGAAAATGAAAATGAAACCCCAAACTCACTCACGCGTGCTTTCAAGGTTTTTTTTATTTTTTATTTTTATTTTTATTTTTATTTTAAATTTGGGGCAAACGACGTGGCACATGCCACGTCAGCGACGTGCCTTATTGTTCACGCACGCCGCTGACGTGGCATGTGCCACGTCGTTTGCAGTAATGATACAGGTTACGCAGTGTGCGTGAACAATAACGCACGCCGCTGACCTGGCATGTGCCATGTCGTTTGCCCCAAATTAAAAAAAAAAAAAAAAAAACCTTGAAAGCACGCGTGAGTGAGTTTGGGGTTTCATTTTCATTTTCCCTCTCCTCCTCACTCTTCACACGCCGCTCTCTCTCTCTCTCTCCCCAACCTTCCGCCTCCGCCCACCACTATCTACTTCCGGCAACGAGCGCCACCCGCGCACCACCATCGGCAACGCCCACCCACGGAATCAGCTCAGTTCCAATCCGGGACGATGCCCACCGAACACGACGCCCACCAAACTCCAGCCACGGACCGCCACCGAAAACGTTCACCATCCAAGATCCGACTGGCCGAACGCCACCCACGGCACCAGCTCAGAGGCTTGTTTTGTCAAGATCCGTTTTTTGCAGCTGATTTGGTGAGCGGAATTTTGAAATGGGATTTTTGTGGGTTGTGTTTGGGCACGGCACCAGATCATTGCTGGGTTATTTGTGGGTTGTGGGTTCTCTATGGGTTCACTGTTTTAGTGATGAATTGTTTCTCTACACCCAACACCCACAATCTTTGGGTTTTCGATTTTTTGTGTGTTTTTAGCTCAAATCTCTGTTTTAGTAATGAACTCTACTCTCTTGCCTGCTATGCACAGCTTGTGTTCGGCAAAATGCCTAACCGACATTTTTGAGATATGAACTTCAATTCATGTTTTAAAATGCTCTTGCTAAATACCTATGGTGTTTAGGATGTGTTTTTGAGAATTTTTAGCATTAGTATCTTTGGTTATAACATGCTCAATTTTAGTGTTTGATAAGTTGCCTAAATGAGTGGTGCAGGGGACTCAGCCGCATTTGTTATTCTGGTTAATTTTTGGAGGGTTTTTCTTCTTGTTGCTTTTAGGTCTTGTGTTATATTTTTTGCATATGTAGATTGTCATTTGTAATTAAGCTATTTGTTTGGCTTTTTATTTTATTTTTTAAATGTTGTTCGTAGGTTTTGTGTTATGTTCTTCTCTAAAGCTCAAATACAGGTTAAACACTGGGCAATTGGACAAATTTTTATGTCCAATGATGAGTCTCTTGCAGTTCTTTGACCATTTATTAAAATATGTTAAACATGATAACCAAAACCTGCGTTTTTTCTCTTTTCCTTTTTCATTTTCAAACTAACCCCTCTCCCTCCATCTCTCACTCTCTCCCAGACACCCATGCTCGCACACGCAATGAATGAGTCATTTACTATTTAACAATCACATACATGGCTCCCTAAAGTGGAAGAATATGATATTAGGTTTTATACTCACTTATAATGGATTCGTAGTAGGAATAAAAATCTTAGTCATGCCAAAAGGTTAAAATCCAAAGAGATATCTTGAAAAATAGACGCTTATTGACAAATATCTGCTGAACCATATAACGCTTGAAGGTTCTTGTTTGTTCTTCGGTTTTTCTAGGGATGGTGTTTTGGATTTATTACGTTTTAGTTATCTGGTTTTCTTAAATTGGGGGTTGATGTAGGTGGTTATTGGTTTTGGCTGTTTTTTTTTTTTTTTTTTTTTTTTTTAAGCTTTTTAAGCCATGATTCAAGTGCTTATGTAAAATAAAAAGTAGTGGAACAATGGATTTGGTGAATGAAAAGAGAATGAGATTTTTTATTTTGGGGGCTTTGTTTAATTGGTTTGGTGTTAATTTTCAGTATTTGATATATTTAAAGCGTAAATCAACATGTACTTGGGTTCTTGTATTCTGATTTTTTTTTTATTCATAAGCATTGGCAACCAACAAGAAGAAAAACCCTCTCAATAAGATGATGAGTGTCTCTGTGATGCTTTTTAGAAATAAGCATTTTTTTTTTCGGAGCCTAGATGAAAATGTTTCTAGTGGGTACCATACGACTGAATTGGGGCCAAATTCCGACTTATGTGGTGTTTAGACGCAATATTTCTAGGTTTGTTTTTGCAGAATCTGTGCATGTTTGTAATGCTTATGTATTTTTTGCATAATGGTACTGGAGATGAACTGAGATTCTAGTATTGTCTTAGTTGGTGTTTTTTAATTAGATTGTACACATGAATAGATTATGTTTGCATTATCAAATAGCAAAGATTACATTTGTGTGGGCATTGATCTTTAATTGTTTGATGTGTATGATCAGGAAGCATTATTCAAGAACTTGGTTGTCAGCTGTCGTGGAGAACTTGATTGTTTTAGTTTAAATTTTCCATTTTTCCTAGTGGGTATGGTTTATTTTGGTGGGTTCTGACCCAATTTCATGTGATTCTTGATCTGGGTGTTTAGGTGGTAAATGCTACCAGTTTTGGTGAAACAGGACGGGTGGAAATTTCCTACATTCGGAATATTTGCTTTTCCAGAGGGATGTTGAAGTTTGCATTTGAAATTTATTGAATGGAACTAGTATTAGTGTCTGAAATTTATAGGTGGAAATTTCACTTGAGAATTTTTGTTGTTGATGTTTGTCATTGGTGTTTTTGTTTTTGTATTTCATGTTTGATGAAATTTCCATTAGATTTTTTTTTGTTGATGTTTGTGTTATTGCTGCTACACCCACAATCTTTGGGTTTAATTATGCTTATTTAAATGTTTTTTCTAACATGTTTGTATAATTTTTTGATTGAAGACTTGACAAAGAAGGTTGGAGAGGAGCTGGATTGAAGTTGATCTTCTTGAAATGAACCAAAGTGAGATGCAGTGCTTCATTAAATTGAGATACCAAAGTGAGATGACATTTGTAACTTTGCAACATGTTGAGTTGCTGGTTTTTTTTGTTCTTGTAATTGCCAAACCATGTAAATTGTTGGTAATGTAGTGCTTCATTAAATTGTTGGTAATGTTGCCTTTTTCTCTTTTTCTTGTAATTGAGATGCCAAAGTGAGATGACATTTGTAACGCTGCAACATATTGGGTTGCTGGTTTTTTTTTTTTTTTTTTTGACAAACCATGTAAATTGCTTCATTATGAACATATTACATTTGGTATGAAAAATACATATTACATTTGGTGAGTTATGGTGTCTAATAAAAATTGTATCACAACGCAGCATGTCAACCTCTTAACCAAATGAAGAGGAACAATCCAACCTGGCATGTAGTGCAAAATTGTATCACAACCCAACAAAATTGGTAGACAAAGAGTAAATATCATCAATTGCGATTTCCTTGCATATTTTCATGCACATCAAGTGCTAGACAAAAACAAAACATTTTCATTCTATTCAACAAGGTCGCAAAATTACAAAAAAGGCAGTACATTCCCAAATATTTCCTAAATTACACAAGGCAAACTTACACGCAAGGCCTCTATATTTCTATGCACAATCTAGTTTGAAGTTTCGCCCATAAGAGGTTACAGTACATTCCCATTGGACAACAGACAATCGTGTGAACAATTTGTTTTAAATAGACATGGATGGCCTTGGCTGATGCTATGGCGGAGTCACTATTTTCTCAAGCTCTCCAACCTTCTTTGACAGCAGCCTTACATTTGAGTCGGTGGACTGGACCAATTTGTTTAAATTTTCTAGAGCACAGTATAACAACCAAAAAACAAAAGTGGGAAATGTTAGCAACATGGTCAGAAAAAAGAAAAACTATACAAACATGTTAGAAAAAACCTTTAAATAAGCATAATTAAACCCAAAGATTGTGGGTGTAGCAGCAATAACACAAACATCAACAACAAAAAATCTCATGAAAATTTCATCAAACATATGGAATACAAAAACAAAAACACCAATGACAAACATTAACAACAAAAAATTCTCAAGTGAAATTTCCACCTAATTTCAGACACTACTACTAGTTCCATTTAATAAATTCCAAATGCAAACTTCAACATCCCTCTGGAAAAGCAAACATTCCGATTGTAGGAAATTTCCACCCGCCCTGTTTCACCAAAACTGGTAGCATTTACCACCTAAACACCCGGATCAAGCAATAATTCTCAAAACCCAGATCAAGAATCACATGAAATTGGGTGAGAACCCACCAAAATAAACCATACCCACTACGAAAAATGGAAAATTTAAACTAAAACAACCAAGTTCTTGAATGATGCTTCCTGATCATACACATCAAACAATTAAAGATCAATGCCCACACAAATGTAATCTTTGCTATTTGATAATACAGACATAATCTATTCATATGTACAATCTAATTAAAAAACACCAACCAAGACAATACTAGAATCTCAGTTCATCTCCAGTACCATTATGCAAAAAATACATAAGCATTACAAACATGCATAGATTCTGCAAAAATAAGGTCTGCAAAAACAAACCTAGAAATATTGCGTCTAAACACCACTTAAGTCGGGATTTGGCCCCAATTCAGTCGTATGGTACCCACTAGAAACATTTTATCTAGGCTCCAAAAAAAAAAGCTTATTTCTAATAAACATCACAGAGACATTCATCATCATATTGAGAAATGCAAACAAATGCCTAAAATATCACATGCAAAATCAACCAAAGTGCCAATGCTTCCATTTAATTCTCAGCATATTAACTATGCATTTTATAAAAAGCCTTCATTGAAAACCCAATAGAGCCTTTTGGCTCCTGAGAAAAGTATAAAGTTAGGCTCAATTTTTGACATTCTCAAGCATTTTACTTTCTATTTGTTCATATTTCATGAAAATCCATTTGAATTAGGATGTAAAGTTAAGAATTTTCAGCATTTTACATGAAAAAGAAGTATGGTGTTCCAGTGAACTCAGCCTAACACAACCATGTAGGCTAATTAAACTTGACTTTTGAAAATCTCGAATGACATGCATATAATTCTTGACCCCTTTTCTCAAAATTTTGAGCCACCCAATAAACAATGAGTTCAAAATAGTCTAGATTCTTTTGTAGCTCTCCTATAGGACGCAAACAAACTGATTCCGCATAATGTCGAAACTAAAAATAAATTTGATTAGAGGGGTCAGCAAGGAAAATCAAAATAAGTAAAACATCACCACCATGCTTTCTGTCACAAACATAGATTATGAATAAATAAAAAATCAGAATACAAGAACCCAAGTACATGTTGATTTACGCTTTAAATATATCAAATACTGAAAATTAACACCAAACCAATTAAACAAAGCCCCCAAAATAAAAAATCTCATTCTCTTTTCATTCACCGAATCCATTGTTCCACTACTTTTTATTTTACATATGCACTTGAATCATGGCTTAACAAGCTTTAAAAAAAAAAAAAAAAAAAAAAAAAATGATGCAACCAAACAATAAAAACAGCCAAAGCCAATAACAACCACCTACATCAACCCCCAATTTAAGAAAACCAGATAACTAAAACGTAATAAATCCAAAACACCATCCCTAGAAAAACCGAAGAACAAACAAGAACCTTCAAGCGATATATGGTTTAGCAGATATTTGTCAATAAGCGTCTATTTTTCAAGATATCTCTTTGGATTTTAACCTTTTGGAATGACTAGGATTTTTATTCCTACTACGAATCCATTATAAGTGAGTATAAAACTTAATATCATATTCTTCCACTTTAGGGAGCCATGTATGTGATTGTTAAATAGTAAATGACTCATTCATTGCGTGTGCGAGCATGGGTGTCTGGGAGAGAGTGAGAGATGGAGGGAGAGGGGTTAGTTTGAAAATGAAAAAGGAAAAGAGAAAAAACGCAGGTTTTGGTAATCATGTTTAACATATTTTAATAAATGGTCAAAGAACTGCAAGAGACTCATCATTGGACATAAGAATTTGTCCAATTGCCCAGTGTTTAACCTGTATTTGAGCTTTAGAGAAGAACATAACACAAAACCGACGAACAAAATTTAAAAAATAAAATAAAAAGCCAAACAAATAGCTTAATTACAAATGACAATCTACATATGCAAAAAATATAACACAAGACCCAAAAGCAACAAGAAGAAAAACCCTCCAAAAATTAACTAGAATAACAAATGCGGCTGAGTCCCCTGTACCACTCATTTAGGCAACTCATCAAACACTAAAATTGAGCATGTTATAACCAAAGATACTAATGCTAAAAATTCTCAAAAACACATCCTAAACACCATAGGTATTTAGCAAGAGCATTTTAAAACATGAATTGAAGTTCATATCTCAAAAATGTCGGTTAGGCATTTTGCCGAACACAAGGTGTGCATAGCAGGCAAGAGAGTAGAGTTCATTACTAAAACAGAGATTTGTGCTAAAAACACACAAAAAATTGAAAACCCAAAGATTGTGGGTGTTGGTTGCAGAGAAAAGCAGAGAAACAATTCATCACTAAAACAGTGAAGCCATAGAGAACCCACAACCTACAAATAACCCAGCAATGATCTGGTGCCGTGCCCAAACACAACCCACAAAAATCCCATTTCAAAATTCCACTCACCAAATCAGCTGCAAAAAACGGATCTTGACAAAACAAGCCTCTGAGCTGGTGCCGTGGGTGGCGTTCGGCCGGTAGGATCTTGGATGGTGAGCGTTTTCGGTGGCGGTCCGCGGCTGGAGTTTGGTGGGCGTCGTCCCGGATTGGAACTGAGCTGATTCCGTGGGTGGGCGTTGCCGATGGTGGTGTGCGGGTGGCGCTCGTTGCCGGAAGTAGATAGTGGTGGGCAGAGGGGGAAGGTCGGGGAGAGAGAGAGAGAGCGGTGAGGCGGAAGGTCGGGAGGAGAGAGAGAGAGCGGCGTGTGCAGAGTGAGGAGGAGAGGGAAAATGAAAATGAAACCCTAAACTCACTCACGCGTGCTTTCAAGGTTTTTTTTTTTTTTTTTTTTTTTTTTAATTTGGGGCAAACGACGTGGCACATGCCACGTCAGCGGCGTGCGTTACTGTTTACGCACGCCGCGTAACCTGTATCATTACTCATTTGGATATGGCTCATCGAAATAGGTAGTTCATTAAGAGATATTTTACGTTTCTTATTATTATTATTTTTTATTAGTACATTGAAAGAAGACAAACTACGAGAAACAAACAAAAGAAGATAAGAGGGATCTTTTTCCACTATCAAGGAATGCTGCCAGAGTAGTATCTGGCTGTTGCCCGACATGCCCTATAATGGGCACAGAAGTTTACACTTCTATTAACATTCTTACCTTCCCAAGAAGAAGCAATAGGAATAGCATCTAAGATATCAGAAATGATGGTGGAGATTTGCCAGTCTTCGGAAATTTCTGGATGTTTAAAGGCTAAAATCACCACCTCAGAATCACCTTCCAAGATAAAGCGATCAATATGAAAATAAGACACTAAAGAAATCCTAAGAAGAGCTGCTAAAGCTTCCCCCACATTTGGAGGGCATGGAGGACTTATTTGGGAGATCATGCGTATAATCTGTCCATTAGGATCACGACAGACTACCGCCTGCGCAGAAAAAGAATCCCGATGGCAGTATCAAAATTTATCTTGAACCAATTGTGTGGGAGGAGCGATCCATTTTTCCACTGGGGCTTGAGACTTTGATTTCCAAGCCTGAAAATGCTCGAGAGTGATTTTATTAATATGAACAGATACACTGCAGGCATCGAAGGAGAGTCCATCATGAAATGCTTTATTTCTGTAGAACCATAAAATATTACATGCCACATAGGCAAAGATTTAGAACTTGTGGTTATCCACTAGAGGGATACCAAGAGAACTACCTGGAGAGATAATAATATTAATCCAATCCACCATAGAAGAGAAATTAAAAGCTGCGGAATCCAGAGGCTAGAAGGAATTATGCCAAGCAACTCTAGCAAAGACACAGTTGAAGAACAAGTGATGCATAGAGTCATCTCCCACTTTACAAAGAGGACAAGAAAGTTTAGAAATGGAAGGAAACGGTTGTCCTAATCGCTCCTTGGTTGGAAGGATATTCCAAGCAATCTTCCACAAAAAAAGCTTAAGCCTATCATTGAGATTTAACTTCCATAGAGATTTCCAAAAGTGATTGGGAAAAGCAGGGAAGGAAAAATTGGAAGAATAAGAGTTAATGAAATGGTAGGCTAAGGAAGTAAAGAAATGCCCAGAAGTAGATGGAGTCCAGATGTAATTAGGCTCAAGATCCGTAGAGATGCGAATTTTAAAAATCTCTTGTGCTGAGGATGCATCAAACAAGCATGGATAGAGGGAGTCTTCCATTCGGGGATGAGAGGGTTGATTAAATCCCTAATTTGGAGAGAGGGAAGATTCCGATTGTTGGGGAATTTTGGCGTAGGCTCGACAGAGGGAATGGTGGGGATCTAGTTGGAGGACCAGATTGGAGAAGAGGAGGTTCTTGCGACTTTTAGACAAGATTCCGCTAGAATAAAAGGTTTAATTTTCTGAATACATTTTCAGAGCCTGGAAGCCGAAGAAGGATTGGGAGAGGAGAGGAAATTCCTATATTTGATGTATTTGTTCTGAAACTGTTTGAGCCAGAGACAATCAAAATTAGATAATAATTTCCAACCCAGTTTGGCAATGAGAGCCAGATTAAAGTCATGCATCCAAGGAAAACCTAGACCTCCTAATTCTCGCGAGAGGCATATAGAATTCCATGGTTTTAGAGAGAGATTTTTGGATTTATCTTTTGGGAATCCCCACAAAAAATTCTTGAATTTCTATCAAGAGAAGAGCTTAGAGAGATTGGGAGCAAAAAAGTGCTCATAGCATAAGAAAGAATTGTAGACGCTATCGATTTAATAAGAACTGTGCTGCTAGCTTGGGACAGAGTTTTGGCTCGCCAACCCTCGATTTTGCTTGAAACCTTCTCCAAAATATCCTGAAAAGCAGTTGCTTTAGGTTTACCAAAGAAAAGAGGCAGGCCAAGATATTTAGAAGACACTGATGCCATCATGTAGGGAAAGATGTCGATGATACTATTGATTGTAGATGAGGCAATATTTTTGCTAAAATGGAAAGAGGATTTGGAAATGTTAATTGACTGTCCAGACTAAAGGCAATATTTGTCTAAGCAAGACTTGAGAATACTCACTCTAAAGAAGTTGCTTTAGCAAAAAGAATAAGATCATCTGCAAAAAAGGAGATGAGTAATTAGAGAGCAATTTCGGGCAATTTTGATACCTTTAAGAAGATCCAGAGATTCTTGCTGAAGCAGCATAAGAGAAATGATTTCGGTGCCAAGAATAAAGAGAAATGGCGATAAAGGATCCCTTTAGCTGGGCTGAAAAGATCAAAAGGACTTTAGTTGATGAGAATGGAGAATGAAGGAGAAGTGATACATATTCTAATCCAGTTGATTCAAGTTGGATGAAATCCAAGTTTAGATAATATGGCTAGAAGAAAGCTCCATTCCATTCAATCAAAGGCCTTTTCCATATCAATTTTGATAGCCATAAGCCATCCTCGTCCTTTCTTTTTTTTTGAATTGAGGGAATAAAGAAGTTCATGAGCCAAAATGGAATTATCTTGATACTTTTGGAAGGAACAAAAGCATATTGATAAGGAGAGATAAAATGATGGAGCAAAACTTTGAACCTATTGGCCAGGATTTTAGAGATAATCTTGTAGATAATATTGCACAGGCTGATGGGTCAAAAGTGATGAACAGACGAAGCACCCCAATTGTTTAGGAATGAGAGCAATAAAAGAGTGATTTTGCTCTTTTAAAAGATGATTTTTTTTCCAAAAAAAACTCCGAGATGCTTGAAATCAGCACATCTTTGACAATGCTCCAATATTTCTTACAAAAGAGTGCAGTAAACCAATCAGGGTCAGAAGCTTTTGTAGAACCAATACTAGATAAGACAAAACAATTTCTTGTTCCATTGGGATAGCACAAAGAGAAGCATTTTTCTCAGGAGAAATACAATTATCAAAAAGAGATAAAAGATCCTCGTCCAAGATAGGAGCATAAGAGGAAAATAAAGTCTTGAAATGAGATGTAAAACAATTACCAATTCCAGGTCTATTAGAAGTCCACACCGCAGAAGGCAATTTTAAGAAATCAATGGCATTCCTCCGCCTTTTAATAATAGTGGATGTATGAAAGAATTTCGTATTCAAGTCTTTGCAAGTAAGCCATAGTTCTCTAGTTATCCATAAAGATTCTTCCTGAAGAAGGAGATTGAAAGTTTACTAGGATCGTGTTCTATCTCTAGGAACCAAATATTTCAACAGGAAATAACTAAACCATTTTATCAAACATATAACATGCACAACGGAAGGATAAAACAAACACAACCAAAACACAAGGTTTGTTTACGAAGTGGAAAACCCTTGACCTCAAGGTAAAAACCACTTCGGAGCCGCCAAACCCAAGAAATCACTAGATGGAGATTCACAGTTATAGAATAGAAAATACTCACTCCCTGGAGGACCTCTAGACTCTGTACGAACAGCAAGCATCCCAGCTTGTCTCCATCATGACCATCGTCAAGCAGTGACTTTCCTTACCGACCCTTTGGTAGGCTTCCATCACCATGCATCCAAAGTAGCAATTTTTTAGTAGACGAATGAACAAGGCAACACGCCAACAATCAACAACTCAAGTGGTACAAAGCTTCAGGCTTCTCAGGAACTCCACTTGGTACAACAATGGTGAAGCATGGAAAATAGCTTCACAACCATCAAGAGAGGAAAAACAACAATGGCTTTCAACTCAATCCCTCTTGGATCAACATAGAGGAGTAATCAATCTTCTCTAGAGACTCTTCCTTCTATTTTTCATGCATGGACGTCCAACCTTCCCAAATGGGCATCCTTTTCTCTATATACAAAGAGAAAGGGCAAACTTGTCATAAGCTGAAAAAGTCATATGGGGAACTAAACTAGTCTGGGTATTCTGGCTATAACTCTAGAAAGCTCTTTCCTAGATCCACAACAGTGCCTCTAATGAGCATCTTCAAATTCGGATGTTTTCTAGGTCAAAAATGGTTATGAACTTTCTGCAAAAACTAGCCGCGTCCTAACGGGATTCAGACCCGTAATGACAGGAAATGGGCAGTAGCTCCCTGTTTTCTCGTCACGTATCCTGTTATGACACCCAAGTGATGGGAATTTCATTCCCAAATGACATAATCACTTCCAAGTGATGCCCAATGGATGTCCGAGTGATGTCCAGGTACCAGAACATTATACAACACTTCCGTAAACACATCCAATGCTTTCCCAAGAGCAATGGGAAGATAAATAAAGTAAGAAAACCAAGATATCACAGAAGCTGTACCTCACGTCTTGACGTGCATCCAACGGAGACAAAATCCTTCTTCTTGTCTTAACGGGAAATGAATCGCATCATGACGTGGATAGTAAAATCAACTCAGCCTTGTTATGCATCTGTCTTGATGAGGCATCTAACGAGGAACCAGGGAGTTCCTTCTACAGTCTTGTCACATCCTCGTCCTGACGCCTACCTGACGAGTAAGCCGAGAGCTCTTCACTGTGTCTCGTCATGAGCGTGTCGTGATGTGCCATCTAACACACAGCCCGAGAGCACTTCTTGAAGTCCCGTCACGAGCCCGTCCTAACATCCCATCTGACTAGAAGGCAAGGAGCACTGTCAAACATCCAATCTTGACCCCGACACTTGAGAAAAAATAGAAAAATACAAACACATGTTTTGATCATTGAATAAGGCCAAAATAAACCTAACAAAGATCATCTAGAAATTTTGGAGAATTAATTCTTGATCAAAAGAGTGAACGGAAGGCACAAATTGTTGATATTTTACGTTTTAGTGATCCGCAAATTATTTGGAGGAAAGAAAGTTGTCCTTGGTGGTGATTTTCGACAAATATTACCAGTTGTAGCTAAAGGACGAAGAAAACAAATTGTTGAAGCATCAGTTAACAAGTCTTCATTATGGAAATTTTGTACAATTGTTACTTTGATAAAGAATATGAGACTTGAATAAAATCCAAATAATAATGTTACTATGGAATTCACACAATGGATTTTGAAAATAGGTGATGGCGAATTAGATGATAATGAAGGTGAAATGTCCATTGCAATACCATATGATTTAACAATTCAACATCAGAGTCATCATATTAATGACATAGTGAATGATATATATCCTGAGTTGCAAACCAAATACATTGATGCAAATTATTTAGAAGATAGAGCTAAAACGAAAAAAATATCTCTTAATGAACGATCTACAGCTTTACAACAATTTCGATGAGCCATTGGAGCTTCATCCCAAATTATTAGACTTGCTCTCGTCATTAATTCTGCAAGATGTGAACCTTGTTTAAACCCGCAAGTTGAGCTATCTGTTACTTTGATCGGTATCTGAAACCTTGAATGCGCTATGCTTCCTCCAGGTAACAACAATGTTGCAATCCCAGAAGATGCAACTACAATTACTGTCCGTAAACAAAGAAGAAACCACCTTTGTTGTATGTGATAAATCCAATTATTACTTGCTATATATTTATTTGCTCACAATTCAGACCACTAAGAAGTTTAATATGCTCCTCTCTCAAAGAATTCCTATCATAATCTGATTCTTCTTGCAATAGTCTATTGTTACTTTGTCTAAGAAGTAATGTGTCTAGATATGGCATTGGCTCAAATTCTCTAAGAGACCTTCTTCTTTTGTTCAATAACCTTTCAATATCATAAAGAGCATAGTTTTGTAATTGCAAGTCACTAAGTTGTAGGTCTTCATATTGCACAATTCTTCTTTCTCGATGCAAAATATCTTCAGATAACAACTTCCAGTTTGATGTCCATAATTTATAAGGCTTTGCAACATCACAAAATATCAACATTGTGACAAAAAGCTCACAGAGTTGCTTTCTTGAAGCCCAATGTGACGTTTGATTTAAAGCTTCATGTCATTATTTATCATCATCAAGCAAACCAAAAGCGTAACATGCTAATTTGAAAGTTGGGTACAATACATCATTTACAGTTCTTATTTCTTCAAAAGATCGAGGTTCTTTTACAATATTAAGTAACATTCGCAAATAAAATCTTTCGCCACTTCCAGGATGAGCTTAAAGTATCATTCATACACATCTTCTTTGGTTCCTTGATTTCCATTCCTTATATTTATTATGCCATTCCCATTTGGAAGGAAAATCAAAATAAAACAATTCTCTTGCTTCTTCATACAAAGCACTTGCTTTCATCCATTCTGCAAATTTAGTTTTTCCGATATTCGGTTGATTCAAAACATTATCTAAGTAATCATAATCATCGAACACTACAAATTGCTCATTTTCAAGATGAAAATTAAGTCTTTCAACTACAAGTTCCCGATAATTGCTCATTTTTATGTTTATATATCATATATAAACATAATTAACACAATTTAAACTAAGTTTTTACAAAGAATATTTAAGACTTACTCGGAGTACAATGACGAATAGATGGTAAGCGAATTGCAAGTGTTCTAGTGGTTTGTTTTTGGGTAGAATGATTGACGTTTGTACAAACTATTCAACTTTCTTACTTTTAATTTTTTAAACAGTTGAGGGTGGTTGATCGTAAGGGAGGGGAGATAGGAGTTTTGTTTTGAATGCCTAGTTTTGAAATGCACAGTTTCATTTTAATTTTGAATGCCACATGTCAAGCTCTTACATTTTTAGATAAATGGAACATCATATGTCACGATATTAGCCTTTCCTATCTAAAACTCCCCCCCCCCCCCCCCCACCCCCAACACACACACACACACACACATATATATATATATATATATATATATATATATATATATATATATATATATATATATATATATATATATATATATTAGATTGCAGTACAAGGATATACTTATCCTCATTTAAGGCTTGGTTTTTATTCTAGTCTAGTAATTGATCTGTCCTGTTTGGATATTTGTTTAAGATAACCTTAGCCCAGGTTTTGTTATTCTAAGAATAGCCTATTCGAAAAAAAAAAAAAAAAAAAAGTTGCATGCCCTACACATGCAACCAAAAGCGAGTGCTAGGAATTTTTGATTTGAAAGCTTATTCAATGGCCTCCGGTAGTAATTCGCCACACCTAGAAGGAACTCCACTGGAGTCACGATTCGACTCTGGGTTTCTGCAGCAATTGAAGGAGCCTATTACGCAAGCCATTCAGGAGGATCGCAGCACAAGGCTATCTCCTTCTCAGTCTCCACCTACTACACGTCGCCACAATCCTGACGCTCACTTTTCACGCATGAAACTTGACTTTCCTCAGTGATATTGCATCCACGCATGAAACTACACTTTCCTCACTTTTCATGCTTCTAGAGTTGATATTGCATCCATCAATCTTGAAGGTGAAGCTATCCAATGGTATGATTGGTTTTAGGCAAGCCGTGGAACACCTACATGGGCGGCCTTTGTGGAAGGCCTTTTGGTATGATTCGGGCCCTTCGCATTTGAGGATGTCGATGGTGAACTAGCCAAGATCCGATGAACTTCCTTAGTTAGTGAATATCACAGCCGATTTGAGCGATTGGCCAATCGTGCCAGCAATTGGTCTAAATGACAGTTGATCGGTACATTCGTTGAGGGTCTCCAACCTAGTATCAGGAGAGAAGTTAAGACTTATCGGCCATGAACCATTGTAGCTGCATTTTCCTTTGCACGAGTACAAGAAGAAAAGTTTAGTGAAGAGACATGCATAATAACCTAGATGTCAAGTGGACCGTTCACTGGGGTGGCGGCTCTTCTTCAACATCAACAAAGAGAACTGCTTGTTTGACCCTAGAAGAACTTAAAGAAAAAAATGCAAAAGAGCTTCGCTGGCATTGCCATGAAAAGTGGCAATGAGGGCACGTGTGCAAACAAGGGAAACTCTTCATGATTGAGCAATTGGTAGAGCAAGTTAATAGTGAGGAGTCCGAGCAAGAAGACAATGACGATGTTGGTGACGAAGGTGAGGTGACTTTCAATGTACATGCCTTAGCCAGCTATTCAAACCCGCAAACCATGAAGGTTAGTGGCCTCCTCAAACGTGAACCTGTTACAGTATTGATTGACACAGATAGCACCAACAACTTTCTTGGTGAAGGTATTGCTCAAAGACTCTCGATCCATGTGGAGCATTGTGAGCCATTTCAAGTTAAATTGGCAGACGGGGGAACCTTGACGTGCAAAAGTAAGTCTTCAAATGTCAAGTTGCTTGTTCAAAGCCACGAGCTGTGAGTTGATTTGTACTTACTACCTCATGGTGATTATTAGGTGGTTTTGGACTCTGGGATATGTGCTATGGAACTTCTCCAAGTTAACCATGAAGTTTACATTGAATGGGAATAGAGTGACATTCCATGGGGAACGTGGTCACACCATCACTTTTGTTAGTAGCCACCAAACCTACAAGGGGTACTTGTTACAATTAAAAAGTGAAGCTATGCAACACATGAAGACTATGAATCCGCATTAGCACCATTGCTATCAGAATTCCTTGATATCTTTGCTAAACCCAACGAGATTTCGCCCCAACGGTCACATGATCATCAAATTCCTCTTATGTCCGGGAGTGCACCTACCAATGTACAACCTTACTGCTACCCTCACTTTCAGAAAGCATAAATTGAACGGACCGTATAAGAGATGCGCAAAGTCGACATCATTAGACCCATCGTCAACCCTTATTCTTCCCCTGTGTCACTTGTACGGAAGAAAGACAGGACTTGGTGAATGTGCGTGGATTATTGGGCTTTAAATAGCACCACTGTTAAAGATAAGTATCCCATTCCGGTAATAGATGAATTACTTGATGAATTGGGAGGAGCACAACAGTTTTCCAAGTTAGATCTTCGCTCCGGCTACCATCAAGTTCGAGTCCATGATGAAGATGTACCAAAGACAGCATTTTGGACTCATGATGGCCACTATGAATTCCTGGTAATGCCCTTTGGATTGACCAACATGCCATCAACATTCCAGAGCCTTATGAATGACAGATTCTGACCTTATTTATGTAAATTTGTGTTTTTTTTTTTTTTTTGATGACATACTCATCTACAGTTCTTCTTTTGACGATCATTTGTGTCATCTACGAGCTGTAATTTCCTTGTTCCAGCAACATTCCCTTTTTATGAAGAAGTCTAAGTACAGTTTTGCAAGCTCTGCAATGGAGTATCTTGGTCACATTGTGTCCAAAGATGGTGTAGTGGCAGATCCATCTAAGATCCATGCCACGGTAGCATGGCCCATTCCGAAAACAATTAAAGCTTTACGAGGATTCTTGGGTTTAACAGGCAATTACTGTAAGTTTGTTCGGAATTACGGTAAGATCAGTGCCTCATCAATAGCCTTGCTTAAGAATGAGGCCTTTCGATGGTTTACTAAGGCTGAAGACGCCTTTTCCCAACTCAAATATGCTATGACAATGACGCTAGTGATTGCCTTGCCAGATTTTACTAAAACTTTCGTCATTGAGAGTGATGCTTCAAGTGTTGGCATAGGTGTAGTACTTATGCAAGAGGGTCGACCATTAGCCTTTACCAGCAAAGCATTGTCACCATTACATCTCAGCATGTCCATCTATGACAAAGAAATGCTAGCAGTTGTCCATGTTGTTACCAAATGGAGACCTTATTTAATCAACCGCTAGTTCCAAATATGAACTGATCACCACAGCCTCAAATATTTGTTAGAACAAAGAAACTCCTCTACGGAACAACATAAGTGGGTAACCAAATTGCTTGGGCAGATATCTCTATGGACTTCATCGATGGCTTACCACCCTCCCATGTTTTCACTTCTAACTTCTAAAAAGAGCTTTTCCGTTTGCAAGGCACTCAGTTAAAGATGAGAACCACTTATCATCCCCAAATCGATGGACAGACAGAGGTGGTGAATCTGTGTTTGGAAAACTACCTACGAGCTTCATGGGAGATAGGCCCAAGTAGTGGGTCTAATGGCACTGATGGGCCGAACGGTGGTACAATACAACCTATCACTCTGCTACCAAAATGAATCCCTTTGAAGCGGTTTATGGGCGGACTTCCCCTATCCTACCAACCTACACTACAGGCTTGTCGATGGTGGATTAGGTTGACCGTGTTCTTCAAGATTGCACCCAAATTTTGTGGCTCCTCAACGATAACCTTACTGTTGGCCAATTCCATATGAAGCATCAGGCCAATAAACATAGGAGTGAACATGAATTCAACATTGGCGATTAGGACTTTCTCCATCTCCAGCCTTACCGCCAAGTTTCTATCCAAGTGCATTCATCCATGAAGCTATCTCCATGATTTTATGGGCCCTATAAGTTCTGGAGTGCATTGGTCCTATCGCTTATCGCCTCGATCTTCCACCTGACTCCAAGATTCATTTGGTCTTCCATATTTCCTACCTAAAAACGAAGTTGGGCATGAATGTATTTTCTCAACAGCATTTGCTTGACATTACTTCTATCGGAGAAGTCCGCGCTCAACCTACTGCTATTTTGGATCATCGGCTTGTCAAACGCCATAATCAAGCTGTTGTCGAAGTTCTCGTCACGGCTTGTCAAACGCCATGATAATGTTGTTTTCATTTTTGTCATGCTTGACTTCATGGATCTCATTTGACATTTAGCTTCATTTTCCCTATAAATAAGATGTACATGCCGTATGGCAAATCAATCAAGGAAATTAACCTTTGCTTAAGGCAAGAATAGGAGGCCCGATCCCCTCACAATGATCATTATCTACTCTTTTCTCTCTTAATTTAAGTTACTTTTTTGACTTCTCGTAATAGAATCCTCTTGATCTTATCACCAAAGTAGACACTTCAAGTTTATATTCTGCAGATTCATCTCATTACATACTTATATCCCATGTTTCGATTTAAAACATAAATAAGTACTAAATCTTGTTCAACTCCAACATGCATCGACTTACTTTTTATTTTATAAGTAATTCGTCTTGTTAGAAAGCTCAAATGGGAATAAAACAAATACACAAGAACTATACAAAATAGACCTCAACTAGGAAATTCAAATATACATGAAGTAGACAAGAGAGACCCTCAACTATAAAGAAGTACAAGAACACGAATCCACAAAATTTAAGTGACTAAAAAAAATGAGAAAAATGGTGTTAACCGCCACCCAAACATAAAGAGATTTGAACATTATAACTTTTAATTCTAAAACCAATTTCTCACAATCTTCTTACTAAAAATAACGGCTCAAAACATCATGATGATCACTGATGATGTGTGTAACCCCAGTACATATTCTATCACTGGTAACATTGTCCCTGGTGACAAATAGCTCACTGGCATGGAACTGATACAGTTTAGAGATGAAAAAGTGATGAAGTGTGAGCCTCTGGTAGTACAAATGTGGGACATGTTGTAGGTTGAGGAGTTGAATAAGACAAAGGCTTGCGAATGGGTTGTGGAAAGAGTGAAAGGTTTTTTTCCATGTAGTTGGCTTGTCACTTAAAGGGCATGAGGACACGATGATGGCCCTGTTTAGAGCAATTGAAGTTGATCAAAAGAACAAAACAAGTCCAAGGTTAATGGGACCAACACCAACAATCTCCAAAGATAAATGAGAGTTACAGCGGTTGTCATGTTCTATCAATTATGATGGCAAGAAAGAGATTGCAACCAAGGTTAATGGGAAAGGGAGGGGCTTAACAGTTGTTTAATGAAGCCTAAGATTCTATCTTGGAATGTGAGGGGGCTGAACTTGGAGAAAAAATGAATGAAGATTAAGGGTCTTATAGGGGAGTGGAAAGTGGATATTGTGTGCTTACAAGAAACTAAATTGCATCATGTAACTAGAGAGCTAGTCAGGAGCTTGTGGGGTTGCACACATATGGATTGGTGTTATTCAGGGTCACAAGTAGCTTCCGGAGGTATTTTGCTTATATGGGATAGAAGGGTGGTGGAGAAGTTGGAGGTTTGTGTGGGGCGTTTTATCATTGCGTGTTCTTTTCAAAGTGTGAGTGATAACTTTGAATGGGCATTCAATGGTGTGTATGGTCCTAATGAAGATAATGATAGGCAGCTCGTGTGGGATGAATTGGTTGGCATCATGAGTTTGTGGGAAGTGCCTTGGTGCATTGGCGGAGACTTTAATGCCATTAGATATCCGAGTAAAAGGGTAGGTGTTACTCGGTATTCAACTCCTATGGGGGAATTCTCCAGTTTCATTTTTGATTAGGGCCAGATGGACATCACTTTGGTGGGTGGGCAATACACTTGGTCAAATAACGATTGATGGACTAGAATTGATAGATTTCTACTATCTCCTAGATTGGAAGGGAAGTTTCCTAGTGTGGTTCAGAGAACACTCTCTCGTCTATTGTCTGATCACTTTCCTATTTTACTCGACTGTGGAGTAAGGAAGAGAAGAGGAGGATACTTCAAGTTTGAGAATATGTGGTTGAAATCTAAGGGTTTGTGGATTAGGTGAAAACCTAGTGGCAATCTTATCAATTTCATAGGAGTCCCAGCTATGTGCTAACACTTAAATTGAAAGCCTTGAAAGGTGACCTGCGGCTTTGGAATAATGAAGTTTTTTGGGAATGTCGGGAAAATGAAGAAGGTGTTACTGGATGGTATTAGGGAGCTTGATATCCTTGGGGAAGGTAAGGGTTGAACGAGGAGGAAAGGAGGAGCAAAGATGAGTTATCTTCAAAGTTGGAGAGATTGTTGTTGTGTGAGGAGATAAGCTAGCGTCAGAAACCTCGGGCTCTATGGTTGAGGGAGAGGGACAAGAACACAAAATTTTTTCACAGGTTGGCAAACTCAAGTAGAAGGAACAATGCCATTGAGTCTTTAATTGTCAATGGCACTTTGTCCTCAGAAGCCACATATATCAAGGTGCATATTGTTCAGTTCTATACCCAATTGTTCACTGAGAGTTGTAGTTGGAGGCCTATACCTGATGATTTATCCTTTCAGCCTATTGGAAGTGAGGAGGGCTTATGGTTAGAAAGGGATTTCGAAGAAAGTGAGATGTTTGAGGTGGTTAAGGAGTTACAAGGAGACAAATCACCGGGCCCTGATTTTTTTCCTTGGGTTTTGTGCAAACATGTTGGGAAATGATTAAAGTAGATGTAATGGCTATTTTCAGAGATTTCAATAGCAAGGGGAGGTTTCAGAAAAGTCTAAATTCAACATTTATAGCGCTAATTCCCAAGAAAGCAGGGGCAGAGGAGTTAGAGAACTTTCGACCTATTAGTTTTGTGGGCATTGTGTACAAATTGATTTCTAAAGTGCTAGTGAATCGATTGAAAAATGTGCTAGAGATGATAATCTCAAAGTCTCAAAATGCGTATATTAAGGGGAGATAGATTCTGGATTTCAGTTCTGATAGCTAATTAATGCATTGATAACCGTCTTAGATCTGGGGAACCAGGTTTGTTATGTAAGTTGGACTTAGAAAAGGCGTATGATCATGTGAATTGGGATTTTTTACTATTCATATTGCAACGAAGTGGTTTGGGGAGAAATGCAGGAAATTGATATCGTTCTGTATTTCAACAATCCAATATTCAATTTTGATTGATGGGGAACCCTCAGGTTTTTTTAGTAGCTCTCGGGGTATAAGACAAGGGGATCTACGATCTCCTTTTCTATTTGTTATTGTTATGGAGGCACTAAATAGAATGATGGAGCCTATAGAAGATAGTAGTCTTGTGGTTGGTTCTTCAGTGGGAACAAGAAACAATCCTAGACTTAGTGTCTCACACTTGCTGTTTGCTGATGATACATTGGTATTATGTGGGGCCAATGAGTTCCAACTCAGAAATCTAGGGGTTAAAATTAATTTGCCAAAGTTTGAGATTGTTCCAATTGGTGAGGTGGAGGATGTTGATAGGATGGCAAGCATTTTTGGTTGTAGGGTGGCAGGATTACCTATGAAATATTTAGGTCTTCCTCTGGGAGCGCCTTAAAAGTCTACCACCATTTGGAATGATATTGTCGAGAAGATGGGAAGAAAATTGGCGGTTGGAAGAAAATGTATCTATCAAAGGGTGGGAGGCTCACACTGATTAAAAGTACTTTGTCCAACCTTCCTATGTATTTCTTGTCTTTATTCTCTATTCATGTGAACAAGATTTCCTATGGGGTGGTCTAAATGAGGAGCCTAAGTTCCATTTAGTGAAATGGGCTCAAATTTGCTCCTTTGCAAGATGGTGGTTTGGGAATTCGAAACTTGTACAATTTCAATCTCGCTTTACTGGGTAAATGGTTATGGCGAAATGCTACGGAAATAAAAGCGCATTGGAGGTTGGTTGTTTAGGTCAAGCATGGGTGCATGAATGGTGGTTGGTGTACCAAGGTGGTGGAGGGCCCTTGTGGAGCTGGTGTGTGGAAACATATTCAGAGAAGGTGGGGAGTTTTCTCAAGATTTATTAGCTTTGAAGTAGGAGATGGTTCCCACATTAGGTTTTGGTACGATATTTGGTGCGGGGATCAGTCCTTGAAGGAGGCTTCCTGTATTATTTCAAATAGTGAGTAATAAGGAGGCATAGATTAGGGATCATATGCAATTGTCGAATGGTGTTATACAGTGGAATGTTCATTTCTTACGAGATGTCTAGGATTGGGAGGTAGAGGTGGTGATGGCTTTTTTTGGCAAGTTATATGCCTTTTGTAGTCGTAGGGGGGGGGGGGGGGGGGGGGGGGGGGGGATGGACTGCATGCAATGGACTCCTTCCAAACGAAATATCTTTGAGGTATGGTCTTTTTTTTTTTTTTGCATGCTTTCTTCTTCGGGGACAAATGTGCTAGCTTCCTCTTTCTAGTGGAGGAGTATATGGAAAGTAAAAGTTCCATTGAGAGTCAGTTTCTTTGAGTGGACGGCGACTCTTGGAAAGATTTTGACTTTGGATAATTTCGTAAAAGCGGTATTATTGTGGTGGAATGTTGTTGCATGTGTAAGCAGAGTGACGAGTCTGTCAACCATCTTCTCCTTCACTGTGAAGTGGCACAAGCTTTATGGTATGTTATTTTCTCTTTTTGATATCACATGGGTCATGTCTGGAGGGGTAGCAGATTTGTTAGCTTGTTGGTGCAATCAGCAAGGTAATAGTTCAGCAAAGGAGGTGTGGCGAATTGCACCACTGTGTCTAATGTGGATTATTTGACGAGAGCGGAATGCAAGATGTTTTGATTGGGCCGACACTTTTAGTGTGCCTTAGTTTTTCACCATGTCTCAATTTTTGTCTTTATGTTCCATTTTTTGACTTTAGTGGAACCTTTCTTTGTATACATCATGTGTAATAGGGTTGCACTCTTCTGCACTTTTCAATGAATAATAACTTATATATATATATATTGTGTCATTTATACAAGTGAGTTTGTGGTTTAAAAAAGAAGAAGAAAAAAAAAAACACATGACATCTTCCCATTGTGAGAATCATAGAAAAGTAGTAGCACCACATGGAATTAGAGTTTATTCTATTTGTTTTTTTTGTTTTTTTTGAAACGGGAATCTTTTTAATTTTATTGATAATAAGGTCCAGATCATAAAGCTCTTACATCATAGAGCATAAAAGTTCTGAAAAATCATAGCTCAAAGCTATGAGGTTACAACGTCCTAGATACAAAACAGATCTTACAATTACGTACCATCTATTACCTCAACTTTTTCGCTAATCTATGTACAACTGCAATTAATGCACATATCTGCTCTTGGACAAACTAGATCTAAGACATAAGTAGCTATATTTTTTAACCTTTATTTTCCGGCTGTGAGAGAAAATCCCTCACACCGATCTAATCCTCCTCACCCCATAGATCATTCATGAGAGTAGATCTAAATTGAAGAAAACTTTTATTCAAAAACAAAAACACAAACAAATAACCAGCAAACAGCAGCAGCAACCGGGGTGAAGAAGACGATACGCACTAAAAACCCACCGATCTCAAGATAAGGACACGATAAGCAGCAGCAGTAGCCGGCGTTGGTGCGTGGCGGAACGAAAACCGGTTGAGGAGAGTAGACCTAAGTTTGAAGACCTAGATCTAGAATCCCACTGATCTCAAAGAAGAAATGAGCGGCATAGCACGTTGGAAGAGGCCGAAGTTGTTGGGCTGGTCGAAGAACACCTAAAAACAGCAAAAAACAAAAAAACAAGAAAAAAAGCAGAAGGGGAGGGGGAGGATAGGAGCTTGGAGTAGAGGAGGGAGTAGATCTGCTCCCTCCTCTCAGATCTGGTTTTTCTTTGGATTTATATTCTATTACCCAATATTTGTTATTAATCTTTCAAACATAATTTATTCTATTTGTTAACTTAATTATAAAGTCGGAGCATTAAAATAGCCATAGGAAATACATAAGAATGAGAAAAGTAGAGAGTAAGAGAGATAGGATACGACCTAGTGTTTGCGGAGCTGCTAGGATGATTTCACCTTATATAAGCGACTAAACTGTCAAACAGTGGTTCACATGGTAGGTAGGTGAGGAAAAGATGGGTTGCTCAAAATGGCAATGCTTGGGGTTAATCCCCTTTACTCTTTTATCCTAAAACGTGCAACACCACATGAAGGTGATCCAGACCTTATGTAGGCATTAATGGCTGAAAGTGACTAATAGTAGGGGATTAGTTAACATTCCACCGATGCCTCAAGAAGAGGCTAAATGATGGATTGCTCAAAATGGTAATATTTGAGGGTTATATATATATATATTTTGGCCGAAAGAGGATGACAGAAACCACCCTAAGCTTAGGGTTGATTCCACTCTCAACCTTTAGGGGTTGGTTCTAGGCCGGCTAGAGGGAGGTGGCCCAGGCCTTTATGGATGGTTTGACCACTTTTTTTTTTAAAAAAAAATTACATATGTATATCATTTCAAATTTTCTTTAAAATTTTAAAATTTTCTTAACTAGATTCGTGGCAACGCCGTTGAAAGTATAACAAAAGATGAATAAAAAGATCTATTTAACAATGTTTCTACCCTTAAGAAGTAAATAAAATAAACCTTCTTCGACCAAGGGCTTAACTAAGGATTTAAGAAATTTGGTCATGATGACTTAACAATTTACAAGCCCATGGATACTCTAAAACCAAGGACATTGAAGCTCACCTTATAAATGAACAAAAAAAAAAAACAAAAAAAAAAAAAAAACATATTACTAGTTAATAGGAAATGATTTGATAAAAAGTAATACCTCAAAAACTTCTATGGCATTTTTTTTTTCCAATTATTTTGTCAAATTGAAGGAAAACCTCATTTTACATATATACCGACTAACCTAATGCCATAAAAAATATTGGGATTTAAGTCTAAAAATGCTATCGATCTTGTCGTTGAAGACATAATAGGGAGGACTGAAGAGTAATTCTATTCATCATCCTATTATCCTCTTCTCATCTCTTCAAAGTTGATATGACGTGATTCTCTCAAACCAAAAACTAATCATCATGCACCAAATACTATGAAAACATGCCACATCAACTCCGGAAGATGAGAAATAGATCATAGGGTGATATATAGCATTATTCCATGATAGGAGCTATAGGACCTATCCCATACGCCGGATGACCACCAAGGGACCTAATAATAATGATGTTAGGTAACCTTTGTTGAGTATTTTTCTGTTTCTTTTTCTATATCACAAAAACTTATTATAAATTCCAAAAAGAACATTTTATCAATCATAACTCTATTAAATTAAGAAACTACAAAAGAAAACAAAAATACACTAGCAAGTAAATTGTTCCACATATAGAAACACAAGGACAGACATGCACAAAATGTACATTTGATATTTGTAATCTCCCATATTATACGCTTAAGGTAACACCTTGGATTTTGGTAACCATTTACACACCGTCACCAAACCGGTTTGAGACTCAGTAGCTATGTTTGGCAAAGGAAAGCCCCGCACTGTAGCAGGAACGGCACTGTTCCAGCTACAGTGCGGGGCTGACATTTGGTCAGCTTTTTCATTTTTTTTTTTTAAGCAAAATATTTAAAAAAAAAAAAAAAAAGAAAACAGATGGGAAAGATGGGGTGGTTCCAGCCACCCCTTGGCCAAAACGGGGTGGCCGGACCACCCCATTTTTGGCCAAGGGGGTGGCTGGAGCCACCCCCGGCCGATCTGGGGGTGGTCGAACCACCCCCGTGGCCAAGGGGGTGGTCGGACCACCCCCTTGGCCACGAAAAAAAAAAAAAAAAAAAAAAAAAAAAAGGATCGGTGCATTTGGGGGTGGCCGGACCACCCCCAAGGGGCTGGGGGTGGTTTCGGCCACCCCATACCGGCGGTATGGGGTGGCCGAAACTACCCCAGCCCTTTGGGGGTGCTCCGGCCACCCCCAAATACACCCCTTCCTTTTTTTTTTCTTTTTTTTTTGGCCAAGGGGGTGGCCGGACCACCCCCTTGGCCATGGGGGTGGTCGAACCACCCCCAGATCGGCCTTGGAGCCACCCCCTTGGCCAAAAATGGGGTGGTCCGGCCACCCCATTTTGGCCAAGGGGTGGCTGGAGCCACCCCATCATTCTCCTCCCTTTCTTTTTTTTTTTTTTTTTTTTTTTCGCTTTGAAAAAAAAAATTAAAAAAAAAAAATTCACGAGCAGCAATTTTTAACCCAATTTTAATACTTTGTTTTTTAAAAAAAAAAAAAAAACAAAAAATTACAAAGTCAAGATTGGTGTCAGATTACACTGTAGCTGGAACAGTACCGTTCCAGCTACAGTGCGAGGCTTCCCCTTGCCAAACGTAGCTAGTGAAAGAGTCCTATTTCCTTAGGACCTACTTGGATTGTTCTAACTTCTACTTTTGCAAATAGGCTGCCACTGTCAGTAAATCTACAAAAAATAAAATTGTAAATTAATCAAAAACAACAAGGAAACGAAGAGAGATTTTTTTACTAGAAGATTTTTAAGTGAACTCATGAAGGCAATTTATTTATTTATTTATTTTGATAAGTAATGTTGAAATAAAACAAAAGTGCAAAGGGGCACAACCCAAATACATGGAAAGTATAAAAAGAGAACGCCTAAGAGGGAGAAAAAAGAAAAAAAAAAAAAAAAAAAAAAAAAGTCAGAAAAACTAATCACTAATGGAGCTAACCAAGCGGCCTTCCAAGAGTAAAGAGTAAAAAAGAAAAAATGAATAAGTTCATCTAAAGTCCTAGTGGAATTTTCAAAGTATCTAGCATTTCTTTCGCTCCATAAACACCACATAAGATAAAGAGGAATCATCTTCCACACAACCGCACTTCAAGAATGCCCTCCCGTCCACCAGCAATCAAATAAGTCCCTTACCCTGCAAGGCATAACCCAAAGCAACCCGAACCGACTAAAAATAGTATGCCAAAGAGTACTTGCAATCTTGCAGTGAAGAAGTAGATGATCGACTGACTCTCCGTTCTTCTTACACATATAATACCATTCCACTACCACAATGTTCCTCTTAACGCTAATTATTGTGAGTCAGAATTTGCAATTTATATTTGTCAATACAAAGTGCAATAATACCCAGTTTAGCATTTACAAGAACATCCTGTCACATGCAAAATTGTACCATGATCAACCTCACTGCAGTGGACAAGGGAAATTAGACAAATTTCTGTGTCAACATATTTAACATGTAAACATGCAGGTACATCAATGGACAAACAATTGTACAACTTCTTAAAAGAAAAAAAAAAAATATAGTTTGTACATAAGAATGATAGAATGCTTATACCTTTCTCGGCTCCACGGCTGAGACAATATACCCCTTTTCTGCAGATGATGATTCAACATTTCTCCAAGAAGAACAAATTACCCATACAACACTGCAATGACTGTCATGAGAGTAAGCACCTTGAGCCAGGACATCTCACACCAGTTGCTGATTTGCTCGGATAGAGATATTGACATTGAGGGCCTTGAGGACCTTAATCTTTCTCCACTTCAATGATTAATTTAACTCAAAGCATAAGTGAACAAAGAAAGTTAATGAACCTGTGGCTCATAGAAATGCATATGGGGCTTAATCAACACATCAAAGAAAATCCAGGACTGAGGGAAGATACAGTACAAGCTGCACTAACTCTATCCACTATCCGAGTCCAGTTGTTCATCCTCGATGTCTTTTATGCTTTGAACTATATCAGCAACTTTTTTGGATATGTGTTCTGTGTGTTTTTCCAAATCTTTCAAAATCATATTTAACTGTTCTTCATATGCAGCACACTTTCGCTTACACTTTTGCCTCTCATTATACAACTCAAGGGATAGTTCCCGGATTCTCTTATCTTTCTCGTCCTGCAAAAAAGGTGAATAGTCACATTACATATGACATTGTAATGACTGATATTATTCATAATACAAGAAAGAAAAGTAAAAGTTAAAACTTTGAACAAAACAAATAGCAAATGCGATTTCCACTCCGGTAGTAAGATAGAATTGACACAGAGCATGTACCAGATCACATCAATATTCACAGATTCTTGCTAGTTGTAACATAATAATTCACATTGCAAGCATGTTAGTCAAGTCTCTTGAGTTTCTACTTGATTGTCTCAACATTCCCCAATTGTTAACCTCAGTGACTTAGAGCGGAATTAAGCTTGTGACCCTCATATGACTATTTCATCCTATTCTGTTTCTTTAAAAAAAAGTTCCAAAAGATTTTCAGTGACTCATACAAAACAGGCGTAGCTCTTTTTGCACCAATATTTATTTATCTATTTTAAGTAATTGGCAAAAGCGAAGGAGAAACGAGAGATTCGAACTAGCAACCTCCGCTTCATGAGGCGCAACACTAAGATTTAAATTAAATTCATGATGTAGACTGACAGTGGCTGACCCAATTCCAAAAGCCAAATTGAACTGTTCAATTTTCCTAGGATAGTACTGAAATATAAAGAAAAGAAACTTTAGGTGAAACTATAACTATGGCCTTCATGTAGGTTTGGGCTGTAATTGGTTTCAACTGTAATGGCTAACACACAGCAAGACCAGGCTTGAAAAGCTTTGTGCCTGGTAATAACCCTGTCACTATAGCGCATTCAAAAACTTGGATCAGCAAACAACTGTAACAAGCAACATTGTCTAGAATTAAGTACTTAGATATTCAAAAAATAAATAAAAACAACAATCTCAAACATACCTCACTGACCAAGTGCTTTCCAGATCCCCGCCATGGGACTTTGCTGGGGTTCATTAGCTTATGATTATGTTCTTTCACAAATTTGGTGACAACCCACTTCATCCCATCTCTCAACGCCAGCCTTATCATTGCTTGACAGCCCTCTCGAGTGATAGGAGGTGGGGGTAGAACTCTGTCTTTTCTGTAAATATACTTTTTTGCACGAAACCCTTCTTTCGAACAAACAAAATCTTGACCAATCACCTGATTGTTCACTCGTGATCGACGGTTATGGTGTATCCGTATAGTGAAACCGGTGCGGCGACCATAGGCAACATAAAATTCTCTAGCTTCGTCTCTTGAGTTGAACTCCATACCTATGTACGGTTCCAAAGCTCCCGCATTCATGGGTAAATCTCCAACACACTGGTCTGGTACCCTGACATCTTCTTCACTCACGCAAGAGTTCAACTTCTCTGGAAAGCCATCTTCGATCCCTCGATATGCTACAGTTTGCATATCTAAATCGCTTTCATCCAAGTCAAATCCATGGTGAGATTGATGATCCATTATCATCCTACGGCAGAAATCAAACTGTCATTCTTCAAGTACACATCAAAAGCAAAATCACACCCAACAAAAACCTTTCTACTGTTGATTTCTTGAATGATATGAGCAAATTAAGGCTAAGCAAACAATCTTCAAATGGTGAAAATTGACAATTCCAGTAATAGCAGTAAATTTTGGAAAGAGAAGTGGGAAACTCACGGGGAAAAAGGGTATGTTGGAGGAAGTGCTAGGGAAGGGATTGGGAAATGGGGAAACCCAACCCTAGATTGGGATCGAGCTCCGCAATGGTGGTGGACTTGTGGGTAAGTCGGCTTCGATCGTTTATTTGGGATTTCGTTTTGGGAGTTGAGGATGGAGAACCGGTGGGGTCAATCCGAGTCCGGTGTTGAAGCCCACTGCAGGTGAGTGATAGAGCACCAAGTCAAATGGCTCTGGTTTTTCATCCTTCTGGTCTATTTGCATTTGGAGGATCTAAGCCCATAAAGCCAATTAACCAAATTGACCTCCATGCTGCTATGATCCACACGAGAAATAATGAACCTTACTGTAGATTTGTTATCCCCGTTAAGAATGGCTAAACATCTATCACATTAACCAAATGGAACTCAGGTTCCTTCATCCCCGCCAAACAAGATGATCGGCACAACAAACAGCAGAAGGTTGGGCCCGTTCTTGGATAATGCAAGAAAATGTCACACCAAAAGGTGTCTTAACCTCTTTGATGACATACCATGAAATAATTAAGCAGCCCGTTATATATGCTAAAGTCTGAAGTTCCCATTATGTGCCACTAGTGCATGTGGCCACCAATGCACATCTACATAGATAATAGAAGAATCAGCTTTCAGTTCCAAATGGCTTTTACCAATATGTTCACCTTAAACACAGAAAACATGATGGGAACATCTCATATAATAACTGATTTCATCTATGCATAATTCATCTCAGTTCATGAAACTAAATTAGTAGAAACAAACAATTAAAGTTTCAGAAATTCGGTTGGATGTGGCGTCAACTAAAGTAGAAGTAATTACAGAAAAACTCTTCTAAACCAGAACTAAACCAGCAGACTAATACTCACATTATTTTTTTTCAAGCAAATTCAACCAAACATTAAGAATTTCAGCTTCTCTTTCAATTGCAAACAAATCAGGTACTCAACATTTTTCAAGAATTTCAACATGTCCTTCAATGAGCTTCGGTTACTCCCAAACAATCAAGGTGTTTCATGCAAAATTCTACCATAACCCAATACACACACACACGCAGATGAACTCCAAAAAAGAAAAAAAGAAAAAAAAATTCAAATATGCAGAGAATGAGTTTTGGGTTCTACTTCTAAATCTCCCAATTTCTTAGACAATTAACTAAATCCCCAATCAGGCAGCAGGAACCCATACCCATTCAGAGATCGACCCAAACCCAGCAACAACATCCCAATTTGAAACAAACTTCATGATGTTCCATGGAGTTTTCGGTGTAGAATCAATGCTCCACAATCCACAGAAAAAATTGTCCAATCTAATAATACCTCAAAATCAGCACAGAGAATCTGAGAGAGAGAGAGAAGGGAAAGGGGGAAAATACCGGACTCCGGAGGGAAGAGAGAGCTGTGACGTTAGAGGGAGAGAGGAAATATGTTGACCATCCGATTAAATGAAATTGCATCGGGACCGTTAAAGTCAGCAGAGAGAAACCGAGCTCACGGGTTGAAGACCATGGGTAGCGTTAGCTTGCATTGATTTCTATCCCCGGCCCTAAACCATCAATTTTGTATTATATTCATTTTAGTTCGAATTCCCAACACATGCTTTTCCAATTTTCTTTTGTTTTCTAAACATAATTTCAATTTTTTTTTTTTTTTTTCAATATCCGTATTTTTGAGAACTATAAAAAGAAAGTAAAAAAAGAAATAGGAACACCCAATTGGTAATGCTTTTCAGATGGTGCTTTTTGCTTTTTAATTGCAAATTTGTAATGTAAGATAAAAGTGAAACCAATTGGTAATGCTTTTTAGATGGTGCTTTTTGCTTTTTGATTGTAATTGTTGATTGATACTTTTAATTTTTTGCTAAAAGTAAAAAGCCGTCTATAAAAATTATTAGCAAATGAGCCCTTTCATAGTAACACCACCATTCTAAAAACTCTTTCCTAACTTGGTGGTGGCACAGATAATGAGTTTCAAATCATATATATATATAAGTTGAGTTTTGGCATAGAGAGTGTCCAAAATTGCAACACATGTCTTAAACTCATTCTTCTTTTTCTTTTTTGTGAGTAAACAGGATTTTTTTTTTTTAATTAAATGTCTTAACTCTCTCCCATAATTTTATGTCATTAATTGATTTCCTTCGAAATGTTGGGAATTAATTAATTTTTTTTTTTCCTAATCCGGTTCAATAATGCTCTAGTTTATAATTAGTTTAGCAAACTGTGGTGATCAACCCTGAAAAAAATTGACATGCTTTTTCCCAAACTGTTTATTCCAATATTCTGGCATATTATTGCATTATCAAAGATGTCTAGATCCACATAAGTGTATCCAATATTATGGGATAACAATTTATAGTTCCAAATGTAATTTAATCAAAAGGTAAGCAGCCTAACTATCATCATCAAATCTAAATGTAAAAACTACAAGTTCTTTTTTTTTTTGTTCTTTTTTTTTCTTTTTTTAAAGAAGAAGATGAAGAAGTTATAGAAAAAGACATGGTTAAACAACAAGCTTTTGCACAACACAGGGTAAAAAATTAAAAATTTAAAATTTAAAAAAATTTAAAAAAATAAATAAAAATAAAGAAGAAGACAAAAAATTTGCAAGGGTCATTAAGATAAACTCTTCACTTGTTTATTAGTTTCTCCAAAGAAGTCAAATTTTGTTTGTAACATTTGGGAGGCCCACGACCCTTTCAGCTCTTAATACAAATAGCATTACTAATACTTGACATTTGTTGTCAGCAGAGATGTAGGTTGAGGAAACTGAATGAAAGGAAAGAATGAAAAGACCTTTCAAAAAGATAGTGAGAGAGAGAGAGAGAGAGAGAAGATAAAGAGGGTCTTGTACACCTACATGGATGAAAATATAAAAAATGTCACTGCATGTTCTGGCACATTATACCAATGTCATCTTAAAGAGTCTTTGATTAGAGCCATCAGCTGCTACCACCCTGTGGATGCTAGAAAGAACGTGGAAGAAAAAAAGAAACATCTTGCATCAACTTATCCCACCAGTGAGGAGATCATGGATGGTATCTGCAGTTCATCACCACAGAACATGGCAAAGAACAATGTAGAGGTTATAATCTAATCATGCTCACCATAGGATCCACCAACTCAGATAAGTACTTGCCTGAAATACATCTGATGTTAAAATTGTCCAAGGCTCGAACCGAATTACTCTCTACCAAATGGGTAACAAGAAACTATAGTAAAATCGAAATATGCATATATGAATCAGGCAGCTGGTTGCTTTCTTTGCTTCTGTGGCACTTGAGAATCATCATAAAAAAAAAATAAATAAAAATAAATAAATAAATAAAAGCAACGTTGTGAAAAAATAGCTAGTGGCAGTCACTAAAATGTTCTCCAGTATTCTACACACAAATCAATGGAGATAACTGGTATAATCCAAATCTCAACAACCTAGTCAGTCCAACAATTCTACTACAATGCTTGAGCATGCATTTTTACAGAGCATTAAAAAAAAAAGGCCTTTTTCTACATATTGTTAAGAGGTTATTGTTGCATGAAAAAACAATTTTTGCGCAGGACTTTATTCAAGTGTAGACACCTAACATAGAAGCAGAGACAACAATATAAAGTGATTAAAAAGTTGCATTAAAGGAACTTATTCATTTAATCAGAGAAATCAGATGCAGATGCAACTTCTCACATTTAATAACAGAGATGGTTCAAATGACACTCTAATCAGATTGTGCACTGTCTTGCTCCTCAGCTTCAAGTTCTCCTATGTTGTTAGTTACCACTTCAGCTTTCAATGACAGCCTTTGAGTATGCTCCTCAATATATTTCAAAACTACCTGTAGTTGCTCCTGATAAGCAGCAGATTTCTTTTTCTCGCGATGCAGCTCCATGGTTAGTTCCCGTACTTTTAAGTCTTTCTCATCCTGCAAAGAGAGAGATTAGATATACCAGACCCTGTGGAATTGGAAGCTTATACAAAAAGTACAGGAATAGTTAAATTCAGAACAGAGGAATTTTAGCAAAAAACAGCATGACAAGATAGTTATTTGGGGTTGAGCTCATAACTTGATTGGTCCCATCAAGCACATCTTGTACTTGGTAGGGATCATAGCCACCCAACTCATGGACGAAGAAGAAAATGGGTAGGGAATGGTTCAGAGCATCCAACCAGAAGCACATATGAAGGGAGGGAGGGAGGGAGCGGCAGATACCCACCAGTTCACCAAAAGTAGCAATTTTCTCAAATCTTTTTCATTCATTTATTATCTATTTCTTAACTTTCTAAAGCAATCCATTTTTTAGGCCACTAGAACTTTGAACCATGGGCATCATCTTTGGTTACAATGATGCTATCTTCTTTAATGAAATGATTATAAGGGTCAGGGTCACCCCTCCCCCCCCAAGGCATGGAGGGGGGGAGACCCTCAGCCGCGGGGGTGGGGGAGAGACCCACTTCTGGGGTGGACGACCCACCCCAGAAGACCCATTTTCAAGTATTTCACCTTGAAAAGTGCGTTAGTGGTAGGGGGGTAACATCTGAAAAATGTTGTGTTTTAAAATCCATTTGATAACAGAGCAATGAAAAGTGCTAGTTTTTTCCTAATTGCTTAAACACTCATCCCTTTCATTCCCATATAACCCAATTTTTCTATGTGTTTAATGCTTTCATACGTGCTCAATTTGCCCCTATATATTACTAGAGCTGGAAATTAATAAATAAAAATTAATTTAAAATAAGTTGGCCAATTCCCACCCCCAAAACCCCAAACCCCAGGAAAAATGTGACCAACTTAGAATATCATCTCAGAACAATGGGTCAACCATTTGAAGTAAATTATGCATGAAACTAGATACAATTGCAAGGGCATACAGATGCTATATTTGAGGTTGGCAAACTTAAAGACCAACTCAAATTCTAGAAACAACCCAATTAGTTTAGACCATTGGCAAGTCACAGTTAGTTATTGCTAACTTTAACCAGAAGTTAACACAGATAACTAAGTTTGTTTCAGATGTTCATTGATTTCAAGTTTCTAGCATAAAATCCATCGCAGGACAGTTTTGAAACACCAATCACATGTATTTTTACTTCATTCAGTCACTTTCTTTTTATTTTTCTTGCAAAATTTGTTGTTTGGAATTGGAATTACTCCTATTTATGAGGTACTAAAAAATAAAACTGAACTTGTAATGACGAAACATATTACACAATGCATGAATTAACAATGAAATTGTAGCCAATTCATATCTAGTTTTGTTTTTCAATTCTTAGATCTCACATATGTCAAATATCAATGAAATTAGTAATTCTTTTCTCAAGAACTCCTACAAACAGTCTAGCAAAAGTTCTCACAATATTCTTAATCCTCTACAAACGTACCTCACAAAATGCTATCCTATGAGATCGTCGAGGAGGAATTTTGCTGGGATTCAACTCATGATTATGCTCTTTTACAAAACCATATATAACCCACTTTCCCCCATCCTTGGCAGCTATCCTCATCATTGCATTGCATCCCTCTCTAGTGGCTCGCCGTGATGGAAGAATTCCGTTTCGTCTATTTGCATACTTTTCTATGCGAAAACCTTCTTTTGAGCAAACAAATTCTCGACCAATTATTGAGTTATCTTTAAGTGATCGACGTGTACGATTATTGCGTATGGTAAATCCCATACGCCTGCCATACATCTCATAAAATTCTCTAGCATCCTCTGCTGATTCAAACTCCATGCCGACAAATGGTTCTAAAGGTTCCAAATTTAGAGGAAAAATTTGAAGGGATGGTTGAATCATGTTATCATTTCCATCCAGATCATCTGATAACTCATCATCTGCTGCATCATGGCCATCAAAAGTTTCCGTTAGCCAACACCTATAATTTCTGTTTGATTTGAACCCTTGACCAGAAGTGCTTGCCATCATCAACCTACCAGAAAATGAGACAAGTTTATGAATTAAGCAACATCATATGTGTTTAGGTGATTCAAGACTCATCTGCTACCTTCTCAGCTACTAGCCAACAACACAAATCTCATGACCCAATCTGATCCCGTGATCCAAGGAGATTGACTGCATTGACTACTCAACTATTCACAGAAAACATGTCTCCATGTTTTCTGTGAACAGTAGCCTCTACATACAGCCTCCCTTTTCCAGCTTTTGAGGTTCAATGACTACTCTGCACAGCCATCCTACTTGACAGCCTTAGTTAGGAGTCTTCTCCAATTTCCTTAATTAGTTATCCTTGTTTTACGTTACTGTAAATCTTCCTTAACATTTTTCTCTTTCGGTTCTCTTTGTAAGTATCTATGTAACAAGAGCTCTTAGCTCATTTGACTATAAATACATGGTACTCTTACTGTTTTGGATTAAGTTAACCAAAACAGTTTCTCTCAAACTTTCATGGTATCAGAGCAAATTGGTTAACGCCTTTCTTCCTAAACTTGGTTTTCTCTCCTTCTGGTGGCAGCACCGCCTGTGTGGGCTTATCCCACAGCCCACACTGGCAGTGCCTTGAGGAAGCTCTACAAGAGCTGTTCTTACCATTTCCTGCTCTTTCAGACCTTTTGTCAAACAACTCATCTTCACCTTTTGTTTCTTCAACCACACAAATTGTTCTAACACCTCATCTGCCAACTCTTTTACACCCAACGCCACGTAGGCATTTCTCCAAAGCTCTCCCAAATCACCATTCTCTTCCACAAAAATTAAAAATTACAAAATTACAAAAAAAAAAAAAAATTAAAAATCATTTATCTTGCTTACCGGTGGTTTATCTTCCTCCAGATCCCTTGTTTTTTCTTTTACTCTCCATCAACAGCCACATGCTTCCTTGTTTGAAGAGATCACTTTTGTCATGCCATCCTTAGAAGAGGTAGTGCCCTTCTTCTTGGACCCACTCTCTTCTTCTCTACAAAGAAGAAGGCACGTCCAGCAGCCCAACAATATGATCTCTCTGTCTCTCTATGTTTCGCTCAGAGTTTTGGGAACTTGTTTTCTTGAAAAGCCTGCACTTCTCTTTTCTTCTCGCACGGAGCACAGCAAGAGGGTAGCCATCTCTTTTATTTATCTAGTTTTACTGCATGTTAGTGACATGTGCACCAGTAGGTGCTGTATTGCAAAATAAATAAATTAATTAAAAAAATAAAGGAGAAATTTCACTCAAGACCCCTAAACTTTCACCCGTTTTGAAATATTCCCTTAAACTTTAAAATCTCTCAATTTACTCCCCTGAACTTTCAATTGCTTTCAATTTGGAGCCCTCCGTCAGATTTTAAACGTCACATGACGTTTATACCCCTGACTTTTGTATAAAATTTCAACTTCCAAAAAAAAAACAAAAAAAACAAAAATCAGGGATATTTTGGTCTTTTTTGAATTTTTAATGGCTAAAATTAACAGAAGGGTCCAAATTGAGAGCAATTAAAAGTTCAGGGGACTAAATTGAAAGATTTTGAAGTTTAGGGGGGTATTTCAAAACAGGTGGAAGTTCGGGGATCTTTAGTGAAGTTTTTCCAAAAATAAACTTCACTTTCTACTCATGAATTACCGTGCGTTTTGACAAGCCTCCTAAACTTTAAAACTTTTCAATTTAAACTTCTGAACTTTCAATTGTAGTCAATTTGTTCCCCTTTGTCAGATTTTAAACGTTATAAGTGAGACAATTACGTTTATACCCCTGACTTTTTTATAAAATTTCAAATTTACCTTTAATTCCAAAACGTCTTTTTTTAGGAAAAAAAAAATGAAAATCAGGGATATTTTGGTCTTTTTAGGTACTGTTGTTAGAAGTTAACGGCTAAATTTGACGAAGGAGTTCAAATTAACTGCAATTGAAAATCCAGTGGTTCAAATTGAGAAGTTTTGAAGTTTAGGGAGCTTATCAAAAACGCGCGGTAATTCATGGGTGTAAAGTAAAGTTTTCCAAAAAAAATTGCCCAAGAGGCATCACTTGGCCAATAGTTTGGCCCTCTTCTTTGGATCCGAATCCTCTCTAGTCTATTTTGGACTGGAGAATATCCAGTTAATGGCCAAGCCATAAATGGGACATATGTCCCTTTAATAAAAATAAAATAAAATATTTAAAGATAATTAAAAAAAAAACAAAAAAACAAAACAAAATAGTAAAAATTAAAGGGTGGTTGGCCACCCTAGTTGGGGCTAGGGGTGGTCCGACCACCCCTAAGGACCAAATCATATATATATATAGACACACACACACAAGAATATACATAATGAAAATAGGATATATGAAAATAAGTACTTACGAAAATATTATGCTGTAAAATTAGCTTGAAGAAGTTTTCATTGAATGGAACATTCTGTAATACATGGATGAAACTCTGATATACATTTTTGTGAGATTTCACTGATGATCAGAGAGGGAGAAGAGAAAAGAGTGTCCTGAAATCCGAAAGAATCGACTGCATTTTGTATTTTTTTTCTTTGAATCTTTCGATTTTCTGTAAGGGGATATCACTTGATAGCTGTTCTTCAATTCTTTTGTTTTTAATTTCTTCTTTTAGGGAGTTCAAATGTTTGTTCTTATTCTGTAAAATGTTAATTGTTTTAAAAATTGAAACATTTTTTAACATATTGATGTCTTTAGCATGGGGTTTTTTAAAGAATTTAAATTTTATTTTTTCTCCTAAGACTTCTGTGGTAATTCCTTTATAATATGTAGTAAAATGATACAAAAGACATAAAAAGGGATTTAGACAACTTGTAATCTATCTGCATTTTACTGACATTAGCTAATGATAAATGTTATGTAGTTTTTGAATAATATTTAGTGGGTATCATTCCTTCTTGAATACAGTTTAAATTTGCACCTGAGTCTATCAAGGCTATAACTTCAAACTCAAACTCGTTATTAATAATGATTGTTACTCTAGAGTTCCATTTTTGAAAAAGGATTCTATCAATTATGTTTAAGTATTTTTCATATGTAGTTTCTTTGAAGATTAAACTTTTAGTTGAAGATTTTGTAGATTTCTCGTATTCTGAGTCTTGTTTACTTTCAGATTGACTCTGTTCAGAAATTTTTTTATTAATTTTTAAAATCATTACTTCTTGTTCCAACTCCTTGTTTTTGGCTTTTAAGTCTTTGATTTCTATTTTGATTTGATTGACTTCATGTTGTAAGTCTTGGATGGTTACTTCCCTTTGTTTTGATTTAAATCTGTTAGGAATTTTATCAATACTAATTTGTGGTTCTGTAATTTTTGTTGGTCCATTTTTTGTTTCATTTTTTATTACAGTTAACAGGATGGGATTATAATGACTATAAGTAAACCATTTACTTTAAACCTCCAACCCTTAACAAAAAAACTAAAATTCTACCAAGAATGCAGAAAAAATATAAAAATATACAAAAGAACAAAAAATAAAAAATTTTGCAGAATGGGAAAAATTTATGAACGAACATAAGTTACATATAAAATTCTTTGAATTTATTAAAATTTATGAAATTCAAAAATTAAACATGTTAACTCAGTGGGAAAAAGAAGATAAAACTATAACAGAAGCAAGTCACCCACCAAAAGAACCGATCTTTATAAATTTTAAAGAATCAAAAATTTTAACCTCTCATTTTAAAACTTCCAGAGATGAAGAAATAAAAAAACTCATGGAACAAAACAATTATACAAACCAAAGCCTTATAACCAAAGGAAAACAATTAGACTGGATAGAAGACAAAATTAAGGTAACGACACCTCCAACTAAAACTCAAACTGAAAAGAAAAAACCCCATTACGAACAACCCCTTTTAAAAATTTCACAACCCAAAGCATTAAATCTAAAAAATAAAGAAGAAACATATCTTGAAAATGTCAATAACATGCTAAAAACCCTTGAAAATGTCAAAGATGAAGCCTCAACCTCTAAAACTATCCAAGTCCTTAAAAAAGATAAACAAGTAATCACATATGAAACAACAAGTGAAATACAAAGTTCAGAATCTGAACAAACTACAGATCATGAAATACAACAAATTGAACAACAATTCAATGAATTCCAAGTTAATAGAATCATTAGACCAACAAGTAACACCCACAATTGGTATTTTAGGCCTACACCACCAGACATTCAATATGAAGAAAGAAATGTTTTTAACCAATTCTTAGTCTCTTTTGATAAGATCTATGAATGGAATCTTGATGGTTTATCCGAACAAAAAATTTTAAACAAACTACAGCACATGTCAATGGTTATTAATAATTACCTTACTAATTCAAAAAAAAAAAAAAAAAAAAAAAACTAATGCAGAAATTGTAGATATTTTAACCTCAGGATTTATGGGAACTTTAAAAGCTTGCTGGGAAAAATACCTAACTGAAGCAAACCGTAATGAAATAAAATATGCTGTTCAGAAAGATGAAGAAAGAATCTCAATTTATGATGAAACACATAACAGAGGAATCCTCAATAGAATTAATGTTTTAATTTACACAATAATTAAACATTTTATAGGAATCCCTAGTAATGTTACAGCTAGAATTCATGACCAACTAAGTAACCTTAGGTGTCCAACCTTAAGTGATTTTAGATGGTATAAAGATGTTTTTATGTCAAGAGTAATGTTAAGAGATGATTGTAAAAATGCTTTCTGGAAAGAGAAATTTATCAATGGTCTACCCAACCTATTTGCCCATAAAATTCGTGAAAAATTAAGTATTAAAATTGGAATTATAGAATACGACAATCTCACCTACGAAGACATCATAAGTACAATAAGTAAAATAGGATTAAAAATAAAAATTTGAACAAAGAAAAAAGAGAAACAAAATATGAGATGAGAAATTTTTGTGAACAATATGGTTTACCTCCTATACCACCTTCCAGAATAAAACATAAGGATAAATATATAAAAACTAGAAAACATTACAAAAAGAATTACCAAAAAAAACAAAAACTTTGAACCAAATGAATATTACAAGAAAAATAAAACAGCAAGAAAATATTACAAAAAACCCAAAAACGAAAAATATGGCAAAAAGAAAGTAAAATGCTTCAAATGTAGAAAGACATGCCATTACAAAAATGAGTGCAAAGTAAAAGATAAAATCAATCAATTGAAAATTTCCAATAAAGAGAAAGAAGATTTGTATAAAATCCTAGAACTTAGAAATTCAGATTCTAGTGAAAATGAGGATGAAATTTTTAACACCTCAACAGATTACGAGTCAAACCAAAATTCTAGTAATTCAGAAATAGAACTAGGTTGTAAAGATTCATGTTGTAAAACAAAACTTAAGATAAATGTATTAACTAAACATGAAGAAATGCTAATCGATTTAATAGAAGGAATAGAAGACCCAGAAACTAAAGCCAAATACCTTAAAAAATTCAAGAGTAATTTAATAAAAAATGAAACCAAAAATGGACCAACAAAAATTACAGAACCACAAATTAGTATTGATAAAATCCTCAACAGATTTAAATCAAAACAAAGGGAAGTAACCATCCAAGACTTACAGCATGAAGTCAATCAAATCAAAATAGAAGTAAAAGACTTAAAAGCCAAAAACAAAGAATTGGAACAAGAAGTAATGATTTTAAAGATTAATAAAAAAAATTCAGAATAGAGTCAATCTGAAAGTGAACAAGACTCAGAAGACAAGAAATCTACAAAATCTTCAACTAAAAGTTTAATCTTCAAAGAAACTACAGATGAAAAATACTTAAACATAATTAATAAATTTCTTTTCCAAAAATGGAACTCAAGAGTAACAATCATTATTAACAACAAGTTTGAGTTTGAAGTTATAGCCTTGATAGACTCAGGTGCAGATTTAAACTGTATTCAAGAATGAATGATACCTACTAAATATTATTCAAAAACTACAGAACATTTATCATCAGCCAATGGCAATAAAATGCAGATAGATTACAAGTTGTCTAAAGCACATGTCTGCCAAGATAATGTTTGTTTCAAAACTTCATTTGTCTTAATAAAAAACATGCCTGATTCAAAGGTCATACTAGGAAATCCCCTTTTATTTCTTTTGTATCCTTTTACTATAGATCACAAAGGAATTACCCCAGAAGTCTTAGGAGAAAAAGTAAAATTTAAATTCGTTAAAAAACTCCATGCTAAAGACATTAATATGTTAAAAGATGTTTCAATTTTTAAAACAATTAACATTTTACAGAATAAGAGCAAGCATTTGAACTCCCTAAAAGAAGAAATTAAGAACAAAAGAATTGAAGAATGGCTATCAAGTGATATCCTCTTACAGAAAATTGAAAGATTCAAAGGAAAAATACAAAATGAAGTCTGTTCTGATCTCCCCAATGTCTTTTGGCATAGGAAAAAGCATATTGTAAAGCTCCCTTACGTAAAAGACTTAAGTGAAAGAAATATTCCTACTAAAGCTAGACCCATCCAAATGAGTTAAGACTTAATGGAACTTTGTAAAACCGAGATTAAAGAATTGCTTAACAAAGGAATAATTAGAAAAAGCAAGCCCCCTTGGTCTTGTTCAACCTTTTATGTACAGAAAAATGCAGAATTAGAAAGAGGAGCTCCAAGATTAGTAATAAATTACAAACATCTTAATAAAGTCTTAGAGTGGATAAGATATCCTATTCCAAACAAAAAAGACTTGATAAACAGAATAAGTCAAGTCAATGTTTTTTCAAAATTTGATATGAAGAGTGGATTTTGGCAGATCCAAATCCATGAACAAGATAGATACAAAACAACATTTGTTACACCATTTGGCCACTATGAATGGAATGTCATGCCCTTCGGGTTAAAAATTGCCCCAAGTGAATTTCAAAACATCATGAATGAAATCTTTGACCCTATAACACATTTCTCACTTGTTTACATAGATAATGTCCTCATATTTTCAAAGTCAATTGATGAACATTGGAAATATCTTCATTCATTTCTTAGTATCATCAAAGTTAATGGTTTAGTTGTCTCAGCTACAAAAATCAACTTGTTTCAAACAAAAATCAGATTTATGGGATTCAACATCAGTCAATGAATGGTTACACCCATTGATCGGGCCATTCAATTTGCAGACAAATTTCCTGATGTCATCCTTGATAAAAACCATTTTCAAAGGTTTCTAGGATCTTTAAATTATGTTGCTGACTTTTACCAAAATCTTAGAAAACATTGTAAACCATTGTATGATCGTCTCAAAAGTAACCCTCCACCTTGGACTGATCTTCATACTTCAATTGTCCAAGAAGTCAAAAAATATGTCAAGACTTTGCCTTGTCTTGGTATTCCTGAAGTAAAAGCTTTCAAAATTGTAGAAACAGACGCCTTCAACATTGGATATGGGGGTATTCTCAAACAGAAAATCTCTCTAGATTCTCCTGAACAAATTGTTTGTTTCCATTCAGGAATTTGGAATTCAGCACAAAGTAATAATAGTACTATTAAAAAAGAGATTTTATCTATAGTACTATGCATCTCAAAGTTTCAAAATGATTTGTTAAACCAAAATTCTTAATTCGAGTTGATTGCAAAAGTGCAAAACATGTCTTAGAAAAAGATGTTCAAAATATAGCAAGTAAATAGATTTTTGCCAGATGGCAATCAATTTTCAGTATTTTTTATTTTGAAATTGAATACATCAAGGGAGATCAAAATTCTATACCTGATTTCCTCACTCGTGAATTTTTGCAGGGAAAAGATGGCTGAAAAGCCGCAATCAAGTAAAAACAAAAATAAAACACCTTCCATCAAGTCACGACCAAGTCATCATATAGTCCTGAGCTCATGACATGTAAACCCCTATGACACATGTTCGCCCATTAACATGTTGAATAAGTTTCAGGTTCTTGGTTCTCCAAGACCTACTTTTTCATCAACTTTAGCATCCCTAAGCCACCCGGACCCTTACCAATTGGTAGAATGTCCTACAGCAACCATTATCCCTACCCAACAAAACTCTTCAAAATTCATACAACAGCAAAAATTCTATACCAACCAACCAATTACCCATATCAATAGATCTAGGTTTGTCCAAAAAACCTATACAGAAAACCTGTTCTTTATAGAACATGACCAGCGTCACCTCAAGAATCCTTTGGATCTTGTACAAAATTATTTCCCTCCTAAATAGAATTTCATTCAATTTCACCCATCTAAATCCATTAATTTCTACAAAGACAGTTTACTCCAAACAACATCAATTACCAAAAACTCAGTCCCAGACAAATTTGATCCAGAACATAAAAGAATAATCTTTGATAAAATCTACATCACAAAGATTATTTCAGCAAAAGAATGGGGTAACCCTGAGATTTTACCTCTTGAGCTTGCAGATGCATTAAAACAGTTTTTTACAGCCTACAGAGTTAATGAACCAGAAAGTCAATTTCCTTCCTTGCTCCATATGGCAAAGAAATATAAAATCTCCTGGCTTTTCAAATGGGATTATGCCATTGACCAAGGAATTTGCAAAAGAAACAGATATGTCCGCTGGTGGGACAAATTCAACATTTAGAAAATACTTTCTTCAATACAAAAAGAATTCCCATCCTTCACAACTTAAAGACAATTCCTGGCAAATAGATCACATTTACAAACAGAAATTACAGCAGCCATGGCTCAAGTCCAATGTAAAGAAGACCTTAAAGATCTTTGCAGAAGCCTTCTTCTTAAAGCTGAAGGGATTTAGGACCAAGGAGAACAAAGCCCAACTTTGTCCTCTCCAACAAACCAAGTACAGCCTTTTTACCAAGAAGCCCAAGACCCTTATGATCTTGGTGAAGATTGAAGTTTGAAAAGCCCAAATACAACAAGAACTGTTCATCAAAAATTGAAGTCTAAAAAGCCCAAATACAGCAAGCACTATTCATCAATGTTTTGGCGGTCATTATTATTTGTCAGCCATTATTGTTCAGCACTGTTCACGTCGGTCAGCACTGTTCATCACTATTCATGTCGGCCAACACTATTCATTCCGACAAGTCACTGTTCATCTACAGTATTCAACTTTTTATTTTTCTATTTATAGCATCCTCCGCTCATGTATCAGCAAGTCGGTTCTTCCGAATTTCAGAACACTCTTTTCTCTTTTCCCTCTCTAATCATCAGTGAAATCTTACAAAAATGTATGCCAAAGTTTCATCCATGTATTATAGAGTGTTTCATTCAATGAAAGCTTCTTCAAGCTAATTTTACAGCATCATACTTTCGTAAGTACTTATTTTCATATATCCTATTTTCATTATGTATATTCTTGAATTTATGGTTCCAATTGAAGTATCTTCAACATTTCATATTCATATATATTTATGTTTATATCTTTATGTATCCTTCTAGATATTCTGTTCATATTCAACCTAGAATCTTACAAGCAGTCTCTGTTTAAATACATCACTATGTCTTTAATTCTTCTGCTTATGTTAACTCGTTCTGTGAGTCCCCTCTTGGGTTCTTTTGGTGGGTGACTTTCTTCTGTTATAGTTTTATCTTCTTTCCCCCACTGAGTTAACATGTTTAATTTTTTATTTTCATAAATTTTTATAAATTCAAAGAATTTATGAACATAATATCTAGAAGCATACACAAAGATATAAACATAAATATGAATATAAAATGTTGAAGATACTTCAATTGGAACCATAAATTCAAGAATATACATAATGAAAATATGATATATGAAAATAAGTACTTATGAAAGTATGATGCTGTAATACATGGATGAAACTCTAACATACAATTTTGTGAGATTTCACTGATGATCAGAGAGGGAGAAAGATATATATATATATATATATATATATATATATATATATATATATATAGCCCTTGGGGTGGCCGATCCACCCCCAAGGGCCATGGGGTGGCTCCGGCCACACCATACTGGCGGTCTGGGGTGGCCGAAGCCACCCTAGCCCCAATTGGCCACCCCTTAATTTTTTACTAATTTTTTTTTAATTTTTTATTATTTGGCTTTTTAATTATTTTTAAAATATATATAATATTTTATGCATTTATACTCACTAATGAGTTCACTATTTAATGACAGGTACATCATGTGTATTTATACTCACTAAGTCGTCAGACTTACCATTGTATTCTTTCCCCTTTTTTCTCCATATGTACAAACTATGTTGTTATATATAGTTTAGCAGAAGATGGATACCACAAAGCATCCAGTTATTTTGGAAGGCTTGATCCGGGTGACACTTGAGGACTTATTGTGAGATTAGGCGGATGCTTATGGTAACTAGTACTTTTGGGTTATGTTGTAGAGTTAAGAGTTTTTATGCATGCTTGCATGTTAAGGTATAGTATGAATCCCTTATAAAGATGATTTATATAGTGTGATTTCAGCTACTTTGATGACCCTTGATAGATGCTCTGATTTTAATGATTAATGTTTATATAATCTTAATGTTTCCGTTGTTTAGTATCCTCATTTTTTAGGAGTATGGATCTCTAAGTCTTGTTCCACACGGAATAAGGTTGGGAGACGAACTATTGAGTTAATTAATTTTTGGAGCGTTACACATCTGCTACCTTCTCAGATACAAGTTAACAACACAAATCTCATGACCCAATCTGATCCCGTGATTCAAGGAGATTGACTGCATTGACTACTCAACTATTCATAGAAAACATGTCTCCATGTTTTCTATGAATAGTAGCCTCTCCATAGAGCTTCCCTTTTCTAGCATTTGAGGTTCAATGACTACTCTGCACAGCCATCCTACTTGACAGCCTTAGTTAGGAGTCTTCTCCAATTTCCTTAATTAGTTTTCCTTGTTTTACGTTACTGTAAATCTTCCTTAACATTTTTCTTTTTCGGTTCTCTTTGTAAATCTCTATGTAACAAGAGCTCTTAGCTCATTTGACTGTAAATAGATGATACTCTTACTGTTTTCTTTTAACTTAACCAAAACCGTTTCTCTCAAACTTTCAATATGCACGAAAAAGTATATGAAACAGTTAATACTTTAATTGTAGCCACCATAAAATGAGACAAACAGTCAAACAACATCATTGATAGTCCTTGTTGGGTAATGGATTGGCCATAAATAGCCAATGGGCCTTCACGATCATTAACATCCCATAAAGCCCACTAGTGGAAGGCCTGGGCCAAAGCCCAGCCGGCTCACCGAGGGTAGATTGTGAAAATACCGTTACAGGGAGAGAAGCCACGTTTGTGAGAGAGCGTGGTCCAACTTGTAGCGCCAAACTGAGCCATGTATAGACGTTCCCGAGAATAAAGCGGCGAGAGCCCACGTTCTGCCCAAACGTGGCCGAGCCATTAACACACTCCACGATCTTATCGTGGAGTAACCCACAACCCACGATCCACTTCTTCGACATTTCACACAGTGGATCCTCAGGAATGTTAGGTCGAGAATTCAGGGGACACTTCTCGCGCATAACCGCCATTCGATGCCTATAAAAGGGAAGCTCCAACCAGGTATTTGGTTAATCACTCTTAAGCTATTATTTCTCACTGGCTCTCTTTCTCTCACACCGCGTAATGACTTAGGCATCTGAGATATCCCTCCCCGGCATACCCTGGCAGCTCTTATCCTATTTTTCTTTGATTTCAAGCTAAGCATTCCTCGGACTCATTGCCACATCACCTCTCGGAAACTATCATCAACAATTTGGTGCCATCTGGGGGAATACTTGATTATCATCAGTTCCTATATACAAAATCCGACATGGTGACTACACGTTCATGGAAGCTTCCCGATCCAAATGTTCAAGTTGGAACCTCTGCTGATTCGAATGCTCAGATAGCCATGTTGGAAGATCCTGTGAAGCGCATGTCAAAAAATATGGATACCATTCAGAAGCAGAATGACGACCTCGCTTCTCGACTCCCGGTTAGAGGAAACCAGAAACATGAAGAAAGACGTAGGGAGAAGCGTGCAGAAGATGATCAACATAGTTCTGCTCAGGATGAATGTGATATAACCATTGAAGGTGGTTCTCATCATGAGAGACACCATGAGATCCCTAATGTTGATGATGAAGTGAGCGATTTGAAGCTGAAGTATGCAGAGATGGCTCGGCAGATGGCTCAAGGAGGAGAAGACCGACCGATCATGGAAGACTTGATGCAAAACACAAATTTTCCATTTATTGATCGGGTGATGTAGTTTCCTCTACCCGAGAAGTTTAAAGTCCCATATGTCGACAGATATGATGGGAGTGGAGATCCGACGAATCATATGGAGAGCTTCCAAGCTCATCTCATCGTCAATGACACTCCCGACGAGATCGCAAGCCGAGCTTTCCCTTTAACCTTGAAGGGAGATGCTAGATAATGGTTTGGGAAGCTGCTTCCCAAGTCCGTAGACAACTTCAAGTTTCTCGGATGCCAATTCATAACACAATTCCTGGCGGTCCGAAAAAGGAAGAAGTCCCCTGCCTACTTGTTGTCTCTCACTCAAGGAAAGAACGAATCCTTGAAGGACTATATGATCAGGTTCAACCGAGAGAAGTTGAGTGTGGAGAGCCCGAAGGAAGAAATGGTGATGGCTGCCTTAATGAACGGAATAAGAACCGGGGGAAAGTTGATGGCCGAGTTAGCTCGGAGACCTACGTTGACAACTCTTAGCCAATTTATGAGCAAAGCCGAAGAGTTCATGAACCAAGAGGAAACCATCAATGCCCTAATGAAGTCAAAGGAACAAGGAGGTCAAGGTGAGGCCCGTAGCAGTAGGAAGGTAGCTGGGGAATCTTGAAAGAAAAGGGAGTTTCGGGAAACTAGCAACAGTAGCGAACTTGTTTTATCAACGGGAACACAAATTGACTCCATTGAATACAAGTGTAACCGAGGTATTCATGGAGATCAAGAGAGATCTAAAGTTTCGATGGCTAGCAAGAATGAGGGCTCCACCTCAGAAGCGCAATAACCAAAAGTTTTGCGACTACCACAACAACCACGGTCACACAACCAAGGATTGCATATCCTTGCAATTGGGAATAGAAAATTTCATCAAGAATGGAAGGTTGGTGAGATTTTTAGTTGGAGAAAGAGAGAGGGAAAGAAACCCTCAGGATAATCAACCTCCGCAGATAGAGGCACAAAATGACGGACCCAGGTGAGGACATCGCGATTAGAGGCAAAGGCGAAGGACTAGTTCAACAGAATTTCTGCATAGCTCTACGAGCTGAAAACGTTCAAATACTCGAATGGGGAGTGGGGTATTTATAGGGGAAAGAGGCTGAGGCAAAATGGAAAATTTCTGAAAAGGTGTGAGTGCTCGTGTACTATAGTGTCGAGCACTCATGTACTGTAGCTTAGAGGGTTCAGAGTTGCAAGGAGCATGCGCAGGTAAAAACCATCGGTCAAATACTCGAATGGGGAATGGGGTATTTATAGGGGAAAGAGGCTGAGGCAAAATGGAAAATTTCTAAAAATGTGTGAGCGCTCGTGTACTATAGTGTCGAGCACTCATGTACTGTAGCTTAGAGGGTTCAGAGTTGCAAGGAGCATGCGCAGGTAAAAACCATCGGTCAACAAAAAGTCAACGAGCGCTCGGCTTGGTCCCCACACGAGCGCTTGTTTACGGTTGTTAGATGAGCGCTCGTGTGGTCCCCCACAAGAGCATTCGTCTACTGTAGCTCCAAAATGTCAAAAATGTCCCTCCAGATGTTCCTAGTGACCCAAAGTCCAATTAATCCTCTAATTAAGTTGTCCTAAGCCTAAGTAATTATTTGGGTCACTACAAGATCATATTGTAAACACATACTGTCCTAACCAAGAAGCAAACTATCTAGAAGATCACAAAACCCTAATTTCACCCTTTTTGGATAGCTTATGATCAAATGTTTAGGCTCGAGGTTGAATGTTCGGTCAGAGTACAGAGAACATTCAGTCAGAGTGCAAAGAACGTTCAGTCCGAAGCCAAAATGCATGCAAGGCTCCTATATTCAAATCATCACGTAACAAATCTCATCCTAGGCTCTTAATAAGTTCATAAAAACATAGTAAACCATAACAACATGCAAGCCTAAGAACACAAGAGATGTTTTAAAACATTTGAAAACATTTTTGCATTTTAAGGAGAATACTAGCACAAACTTATTATGACACTCTAAAACTTTATAAGAAGCATGAAAATCACAAGAATAATATGAAAGCAAACTTAGTTAAAAGGGATTTACCTTCAAGATGGCAAACAATTTCAAAATCTCCTCATTCTCTCTCTAAAATCTCTTTCTCACTCAAGGATTAGGATTACTGGGGTGAGGGATGAAGTTTGAGGGCAAAAACGAGTGGTATTTATAATGGGTGAGGCATGCCAAAGGCTGAGAAAGTAGATAATATTTTAAAATTGCTTTTCAGACTATCATTGAATGTTCGGTACTATGCTCGAACATTCGGTGTACTATTACCCAACAGTTCTAAGGTTGCGGGTCCAACATTCGGTATGGGCAAGCCTCGAACGTTTGTGCTAGGGGTTAAGGTCGAAAGTTCAGTGATCCCCCATCAAATGTTCAGCAAAAAGCTAAAGGTTGGATTTTTGGCTGTTTCTGAAATAAAGAGGGTTTTAAAACAAATGCATGCATTTTATGGAAGTTTTTAATAAGAACGATTGTGTTTTCAAATAGTTGTGTTTCTTTTCGGGTTTGAAATTTTGAGACATCACATTAGTGGGCTGTAGTTATTTGAATTGTCTTTTGTATTTAAATTCACCATTGTAAATAAAGTGAGGTATCAAATATTTGTATGAGAAAAGCCGTGAGCTACAGGAAGGATTGGCCCCTTGAAGTGGTAAAGTTCTTTTTATTATTCTTTCTTTACAAATTATGACCACCAAATATACAAGCTCATAACAATGGGTATCAGAGTTAGGTTCTTGCAACAATACCAAAGGTATATGGATTTTCCAATAAGCTGAAGCAATGGCTACGCTCAGAGAATAGAGTGCCTTTGATAACCTTATTAGAGCTATCATCAATCTTAAAATAACATCAGCAGTTGAGAAGTATCGATCAAAGTTTGAGGTACTATTCATCAGGATCCTTAGAAATTTGACATAGGAGTTTTGGGTGAGTACATTTGTAAGTGGACTCAAGGAAGATATTAGAATAAAGGTCACTATGTTAATGCCAACATCACTACAAGCAGCATTTGGTTTGGCACAGTTGCAAGAAGAAGAAGTTCTAAGAAGAAACCGAAATTGGGATCAAAAGAAATTTGAGTCAATGGCAAAACAAGTTGACAGAAGAGTAGAGCCAAGAAATTGTAGAAGTACTTGAAGAACAAATGCAACCATAAAAAGAAAGAAGTCTAAGATTTGGAGCTAGTTTTTGCAATCAATGGACATTTAAAGTGTAATACACTAAATAATTAATCATTTTTTAATGAATAGAATAGAATATGCATTTTATATAAATTTCAAATATTTCAATAAGCATAACTCTTTTCAAAATATTAATAAAAATTTTTGTATTATTATTTAATGAAAACATGTCAAATACGAACGTTCGAAGTTCCCTTGGAATGATCAAGGAAGAATGTTTGAGGTTTCCATTAAACGATCGAGTATGAAAGTTCGAAGGTATTCGAAAGATCATTTGTACATAGAATAATTTTTGGATAAGAAAGAGATATTTTCTTGGCCTTTTATGCGTCGAATACCTCTATAAATATGCCTAAGATGAACCTTAGACCTTCCTTATTTGATTTCCAGCCCACCTTAAGCCTAGAGTGAAAGAGAAAGAGAGGGAGGAAGGGTTACTCTTGGAGATTTGGTCTCCCTAAAGCTTGGGGGACTTCTGCCCCAAGGTAATCTAGCTTCCATCCCTTGTTTTCATAATGCATTTTTACTGCTACATGCTTAGTTAACAGTTCAATAAAACTTATGATTCTCTTAAAAATTAGTTTTGATTTAAAGGAATTTTTGCAGGAAAACATGGATATTTGAGTAAATATTGTACATAATGGTAGTAACATCTTCATTAAGTACATATCTAAACTATTTTAATAATGGTTTAACAAATGAGTTAGTTTTGAAATAAAAATAGTTAAAAATATCACCTTTAAGTGTTTTTAGTAAAATATGTAAGAATCAACCCATGTGACATATAGAACCTTTGTTTTACTTATATTCAAACTTATGTACTAAATCCCAATGATTTTATATCTATGTTGACATCAAATGTTTATAATGAATATATGTTTTATTCATTGATTAAATTATTTGAGCATATGACATATAAAATATATTTTACATGCTTATTATCAAAGTTCATCATATTTATTATGCATATGAAAGATCCTAGGATAACATTGAATATGGCTATGGGTGTGAGTAATGTGATTGACACACAAGGTCTTAGTCCATAATCCTTGTATCTTTAAATATAAAAAGTTTGCAATCGGTAAATAGAACTGGGTATTCCATTTTGAGTAAGACAGTTAAACATCGAATCTCGGTGATCTACCTTGATCAAGCGAAGCAGAGACTTCTGATTAATGTTTAGGTGCTAAGACCCTAAAGCACTAAACGGACCAAAGAGTTATCTTTCCACAAAGATGATGTCTATAAGGAAAGATAATAACTCCTCAAAGATTACTTACGACTTTTATTCTAAATCTTGAGGGGCTTGTAGACTCATATGTTGCATGTATGTTACTTTGATGTATCAAGGAGTGAGAATAACCTCGATACGTTGAGTAATCGTATGTAACATTATGGGAAAGCCTTTTCCAAGAGGGAATCCAAATGCTTTGTTAGAGAACAAAGAGACGAGAAATTTTCCCTAGAGACAATTTTTTTCCTTAAGATAGATTTTATGGATATTATTCTCAGAGTCTTTAGCCGATGCATCTTGGTTGGCATACCAAAATATATACATGTGTTTTCACAAGTATCATAAAATCAGTGACTTAAGGATAAAGAGGTAGAAAATTAAGTAGTAGTATCCTTAACCTTAATTCTACTACGGAAGATTTCATGGAGGGATTATAAGTCAACATTAAGTAAATCAAAGGGATTAATTGTTTAATAAAAATATTTATTGGATTGCAATCACAATTATTTAGTGGAATTAATTGTAATTAAAATATTATTGCATAAGGAATGTCAGGGAGATATAATTACGGACATATTTAAGCCAATAATTATTTTTCCCTTTAAGTCCCTCACTAAGCTGATATAATTTAACCAAAGTTAGGTTTTTTTATTTATTGGGCTGCTTATTTTATTTATTTAAAACACTGCTAGAAAGATACAGTGCAAAGATGCATGTATGGAGAATTGTGCTTGAGATAAAACCTAAAGCCCAATGGACAAAGACTAGAATGCATTAGGCTAAGGAAAAATTCCATAGGCCTATGCATTGCTCTAAAGTTGGATATAAGGCATTTGGGCTTGGAATTAAAAACCAAGCCCAATGACAAGAAGAAGACGCATGTGTCAGGGAAATAATCCTTGGCCATATGCATTAACTAGAGGAATGGAGGCTAGGGTTTTCCTGGCCCTAACTGTCCACTCCCCTTAAGTAGTCCTTGTTGGACTAGTTCTTCTAATGCTAATTTGTCCCATATGGTTTATTTCTCAACCTCTGCAAACATGCTAAGCCTATAAATAGAGAAGAGCCTAAGCTCTCAAACCACTCATTAAGTTCCCTTGATAATTAATTCTTCAAAAACTCTTTGAAAATTAGTAGTTCTTGTGTTAACTCATGAAGAACAAAGGTTTAAGATTTGAAGAGCTAAGTAAGAGCCCAAACTCTTTTGATTATTATCAGTCACTGGGATAATCCTTACCTGTTCAAATACTGCCCAGATCAAATCATAAGGAGATGCATTCCTGAAAGTAACCACCAAAGTGTCCTCTTCTTTTGTCATGATCCTGCATATGGAGGCCACTTCAGTTTTAAAAAGACCGAGGTGAAGATTCTTTAAAGTGGATTCTATTGGCCCTCCATTTTTTCGTGATGCCCATGCCAGTTGTTCAGCCTATGAGAGATGCCAGAAGTTGGGAAGTATTAGAAGAAGGAATATGATGTCGTTGAACTTGATCCTTATTGTGGAGGTTTTTGATGTTTGGGGCATCGACTTCATGGGACCCTTCCTTAACTCTTATGGGTACTTCTCCATCCTTGTATGGGTACTTCTCCATCCTTGTGACGGTTGATTATGTTTTCAAGTAGGTGGAGGCCATTGCTTGCAAGACTAATGAACATAGTGTCGTGCTGCAATTTCTAAAGGAAAATGTGTTTGCACGTTTTGGGACACCACGTGCCATCATCAGTGATGGGGGGAGGCATTTCTCCAACCGATTTTTTGAGCAGTTCATGAAAAAGAATGGCATCACTCATAAAGTTGTAACTCCCTACCATCCTCAGACAAGTGGGCAAGTTGAGATATCCAATAGAGAAATCAAGAGGATATTAGAGAAAACGGTGAACCCAACATGGAAGGATTGGTCTCTGCAACTCAATGATGCTTTGTGAGCATACCAGACAGCATTCAAGACTCCAATTGGAATGTCTCCCTACCCACTTGTGTATGGCAAGACGTGCCACCTTCCAGTGGAATTGGAGCACCAAGCATATTGGGCTATTAAGCAGCTGAATTTGAATCTCACCAAGGCTAGCAATCAAAGGAAGCTCCAACTCAATAAATTAGAAGAATTGAGGAATGATGCCTACGACTGTGCCAAGATGTACAAAGCTCAGATGAAGAAGACTCATGACCAAAACATTTTGAGAAGATCTTTTGAAGTTGGTTAGAAAGTCCTCCTTTACAACTCACGTCTGCATCTATTTCCAGGTAAGATCAAATTCCGATGGACTGGACCATTGACAGTGTGTGCAGTGTCTACTCTTGGAGCCATCGAGATCTAGGATCTCAAGAATGGAAATACTCTCAAGGTCAATGGTCAGAGGTTGAAGCCGTTCCTAGAATTGGAGATTCCGGAGATTGAGGAATTGCCCTTGGAGGATCCTACTTCGTCTAAATGATCATATGTTGTGGAAAGTCTAGCTAAAAATTGTAAACTTAGCGTTTATGGGAAGCACCCCTCTTTCCTTTTATTTTTTGTTTTGATTGTGATTGTTTTTGTTGTTATGTTTTCTAGGACATGTGTTTTCACGAGTAAGTTTGGGGGACGTCTCTCTGCTCACTCCAGTTCTCTTCAACTCTCGGTATTGTATTTCTACCCACATTGAGGACATTGTGTGATTCAAGTTTGGGGGTATGAAAAACCATTGTCCATTTTTCTTTTAGATGTTTTCTTTCTATGTGTTTCTTGTTTTTTTTTTTTTTTTTTTTTTTTTTTGTTTAAATAAAATGCTATGTTGTTGTCAAGTTTGAGTTAAACTATAACTGTAGTTTGTATTTTGTTGGCTTGCTTAAAGGGTTGAACACATCATCATGTCATTAGGAGTCTGAGTCATTTGACTTATTTTTGGGTAAAAGAGATTTCACTTGTTTTAAGTTGAATTTTAATGAGTACATTAGCATGTTTTCTGTGAGGTATGATGTTTGAGCTTAAGCTTGTTCCTTTTGAAATTTGTTGGATGATTTGGCTTGCAAGATAAAAATAAAAAAATAAAAAATAAAAAAGATCATGTTGCGTTTTTCACTGAATAACCGGACCTTTTGTCTCATTAAGCATTAAGTGTTTGTGTCAAAAGATGTGAAGTTAACATTGATTGATGGTATGGCTAGTTTGGCTTCGTAGCCTTTTTGACTTAAGTTAATAAGCCCTTAGGGATGTTCTACATCTACTATTCTAAAATCATTTGGTTTGGGAGTCACTAGCCTAACACTTGTTACATAGGTCAATTAGAAAGCTTAAGGGAGTTAAACACTACATAGCCTACCCCCCACCAAAAAAAAAAAAAAAAAAAGAGAAAAAAAAATTGCATATCTTACGAAATTTTAGAGGACAAAGAAGAGAGTTTTAGGGTTTCCTAGCTTTTGGATCTCAAGTTTGTGGTTTCATACTTGTAAGTACTCAATTTTTATTATGAATTCCCTTAATCTTGTTTTGTCTTTCAATACCATGAGAGGCTAAATTAAGGTTAAGGATGAAGCGCCTCACTTATGATTAACAACTTTGTTTCATAAATGTGGTATTTTCAATTTAATTATTTGATTTCCCTATTGTTTTACTTCAAATCAATTGTGTTGAACGATTCTTGGATATCTTTTTTGATTCAAGGATACACTTAATGATTTAAGATAATTCAATACAATTGATTGCTTGGTTTTCTTTGTTAAATTGGATTTCCCTTGTGATTTATTCTCTGGATACAATTGATGTTTTGATGAATATTGGATATCTTCTTGTGATTTACTGATACAGTTGATGATTTAATTGAAATTGGATTTTTTTTTGTGATTTGGCTAATGAATGGATACATGGGATGTTTTGATATAATTCTTTGAAGCAAAAGTAGAACATACCTAAGGTTTCTTTGTAAGAACTTCGGGAAATATTATAGATTATGGAACTATGTTGATATGAATTTGTGAGCACGGATTCAGAAACCCTAGTGCTTTGTCAATGGATTATTTTCACCTTAATTCGTTCATGCTTTTAATTTTTCATTCACACAATTAATCTCTTAAATTTTGGAACTAGGTTAGGGTTGAATTGCGAGTACAATAAAATTCTTATGAGATCGACCTCGCACTTGCAAACCCTTTTTTCTACAAATGATTCGTACACTTGCGAGTACAATAAAATTTCACAATACTATACATGCTAACTTTATGGTCAAATGTGTGTGTGATATATGGGTCTTAGATCTAATGGTTGTTTCATGACTAGCACAGCCTTAACGGACGGTCACTACAGGACGTACATCATTAGTAGCGCGGGCCACCCAAGGTCAGACTCGATCAGGCTGCTAGTGTTGTGGATGGTAGCGTACAATATCCAGGGCATCAGTGTTGTATTACAGGTCCCTCGAGACAGTGCCAACCCTGCTGAGAAGGGGTAATATCTCGGGTAGACCATACTATTGAACTATCACTATTACTTATGTTATGAGCATATATTATATCTATATCATCCTTGGATAACTATCATGACTAAATTGTTGCATTCTTTACCAAACAGAGGTCATCACTAAAATAGCATAGGTATTATGTGCATTAACTTTCACTAAGTCTTTGGACTTATCCCCTTTATTTTTATGTCTTCCCCTTCCATTATATACAAATTGCGTAATCTAGCTAGTCTAGAGGAGGATGCCTACGGATCGGACTTGGGTAGTGGCACAGGATTTGATTAGGGTTGTGTTTGAAGACCTGGACCCGGTATGGCTGAAATCGATGTGGGATGATGGAGGAACCGCACAGGCAAATGTGATAGAGATTGTCATCTCGCTGACAATACTCAAACTTAGGATTTGATCTTTTATCTTGTTGCAAGACAATTATATTATGGTTCTGTAATATTTTTATCCTGATGATGGTTTGTTGACCGATACATTTAGTGACTTATTTAAATTATGAGGTGTTATGATTATTCTGGTGTATGAATTTGTCGTTGTTTTAGTTACTGCTTTCCCTTTCCCTTTCCCTTTCCCTAGAGTAATAAATTCTTCCACTGAATTCTCTCGTATAGGAGAAGTTAAGATCCCTAAGTTCTGTCCCACGAGTGATAGGGCTGGGAGATGAACTGATGAGTGCTAAATATTGCATATTTGAGCCCCTTAATTTGAATTTGTTAATCCTTTAACTGTGGCCTAATGTAATGTTTTGTGTTAGTTCTGTGTTTTTAGTGTTTTGTAGGTTACTAAAGAAAAACTGCACATTTACAAGAAAAAATGCTAAGTTTAGAAGAAAGTTGGAAAAAGAGCCATCCAAGGAAGTGGGATCGAGCTCACCCACATCCATTGACAAAGCATCAATGCACGAGCGCTGTGCTGCATGAGGAAGATTACATGCACGAGTGCGATCGAGTGCACTCATCTGACAGCTAAGCACCAGTGCCATTTTTGGGATTAAAAACCCTGGAAACCCCTATAAATAGACTGCTAAGCCTTAAGAAAAGTAGGTTAGAGACCTAGTCCGAAATTTCACTCTTTTCTCCCTTTTAGTTTAGTTTTTCTTTAGGTTTAGGCTTTATTTTTCATAATCATGTGTAGCTAATTTCTTAACTAAGGCTGAAGATGAAGCCTCACCGATGAAGAACAACAATCTTTTCATGTAAGTTGATATTATCCGATTTTATGGGTTTTAATATTTCAATTGTTCTACTTCAATTCAATTATTGAGATGATTATTGGATATCTATTGTGATTTACGAATACATGTGATGATTTGAGACAGTTTCATTTAATTAATTGCATGAATTTTCTTTTATTAAAATATTGGATATTCATTGTGTTTCGTTCTACGAATACATTTGATGATTTGGTTTTAAACTGGATATCTTTTGTGATTTGTGCAAAGAACGGATTCATTGAATGATTTAATTCATTTTTGAAGCATAGTAGAACGTACATAAGATTTTATTGTGAGAACTTCAGATATATATTGATGAACATGAGAATATGTTGCTATGATTTGGTAAGTGCGGATTCCAAAACCTTAGTGCTTTTTCATTTGGTTAATTTTACTTTGTTTAGTTTATCTTTTATTTTCAAAACAAAAAATCAAATCTTTTTCGCAATGAGGTTAAGATTTAATTAGTTTAGATATAAATTTTGTTTTCATAAACACAATTCCCTGTGGGTTCGACCTCACACTTGCAACCCTTGTTTGCAAACGATTCGTGCACTTGTGAGTACATTAAAATTTTACAACAAAATTAATTAAATCATTTAATGAATCCATTCTTTGCACAAATCACAAAAGATATCCAGTTTAAAACCAAATCATCAAATGTATCTGTAGAACGAAACACAATGAATATCATTTTGATAAAAGAAAATCCAAGTAATTAATTAAATGAAACTATCCCAAATCATCACATGTATCCGTAAATCACAATAGATATCCAAGAATCATCTCAATAATTGAATTGAAGTAGAACAATTGAAATATTAAAACCCATATAATCGGATAATATCAATTTACATAAAAATATTGTTGTTCTTCATCGGTGAGGCTTCATCCTCAACCTTAGTTGAGAAATTAGCTACACATGATTAAAATTAAATCCTAAACCTAAAGAAAAACAAAGCTAAAAGGGGAAAAATGTGTGAAATTTCGGACTAGGTCTCCAACTTCTTTTTCTTAAGGCTTAGCAGTCTATTTATAGGGGTTTCTAGGGTTTTAAACCTTGGTGCTTAGCTGTCAGACGAGTGCGCTCGATCACACGGCCAGTGCACTCAATCGCACTCGTGTATGCAATCTTCCTCCTGCGGCGCAACGCTCGCGCGCTGATGGTTTCTCAATGGGCGCATGCGCTCGAGCGTAACTCTACTGGGCTCGAGCATAGATGCGCTCGAGCGCAAGGTTGTGCGCTTGATCCCACTTCCTCGAATGGCTCTTTTTTCAGCTTTCTTCCAAACTTTGCATTTTTCTCTTTAAAGGCGCAGTTATTTAGCCTAATGTTTAATTAATAATAGAATCTTTCACAGGAGACGATATTAAAGGATTTTACGATAGTTATGAGTGAAATTCACGTGGAAACTTTTATCAAAGCTTTATAGCATGTCTATTTTACTATCAAACATGACCTTTTTGGGATTTCAAAGTTTCTACCCAGTGAAGGACCAAACGTCCAAAACAATGGTCAATCGTGGCCAATGATTAACTGTTGCCAAGAACAATCAAACCTTCCTTAGCAACAATCTATCGGTCAGTTGGTAGAATTTCTAAAAGGGGTTTTAAGGTGATTTAGCCTAATGCAGAATCAACAATAGAATCTTTTGCAGGAGACGTATTAGAGGATTTTAGGATTATTACGAGTGAAATTTACATGGAAATATCAAAGCTATAAAGCATGTCTATTTTATTATCAGACATGCATGTTTAATACTCTCATAAAATGTTTGTATAATGACATGAACTCCATTTTTGTGTAAACGAGTATTTGTAAAAGGGATGATGCATTGTGTGAATTTTATAAGTGTATGCATGTAAAATGCAATGATTAATTGCATTCTATGATATGACTACCATGGGAAAAATTGGTGAAGTATCTAGAGCATGGGCATCTCATTATATAACCTTGATCACATCGCCTAGAGATCATAGATCTAGGATGCTTTGGATCCATTGGTCAATTAACCGATGTAGCCATGTCCAGATGGCGGTCTTAACCTGCGGCATCACTAGAGGTGTGAATCACTTGGGGTTGGGGCTAGACCTGGACGGGCCACTAGCAGTGGCTAGTTATGCACCTCAATAGGGCACCAGTGTTGTACCAGAAGTCTTACAGGATGCACAAACTTCTTGTAAGAGGGTTAAATGTATGGATAGACCATATGAGAATTGTTATGACTTGTTCACATTGATATCATATATTATTATTATTATTATTATTATTATTATCCATCAGCATGATTTTCTGCCTTATTACTTTGATAAGGACTATATTGCATAATCTTGCATGTAATTTCTAAATCTTTTTATTACTGTTGAGTTCACCATCTAATGACATTTTTCTTGTGTCCTTTACTCGCTAAGTCGTGGACTTACACTTCAATCTATTTTCACATGCAACTTTCCAGAGGATGGAACTAGGGGAGCCGAGTAGGAAGTTAATGACCTCGTTAGGCTAGTCTTTGAGAGGTTGGGATCTTGGGTTGTCAAGTTACTCATGGTTTGAATATCCCGATTGTGTGTTTCATTGGGTGTTTCATGCTTATAGGTGCGACACAGTGTTATGTCGCATCGTCCATTGAGGACTTAATTATCCTTTTGCATTTTGATGTTCCATGACTATTAGACTTGGGTTGTGATATTTTAATATTTGACTTGGCGACCGGTCTTTGATTGGGATACTAGATGATTTCTCTATGTTAAGTTATGTTATGATACTTTAGTTTTTGCTCTGGTTGTTATATGATGTGGCCAAGAAACAATTATCTTGTAATATAAGTGACTTGGTCTTCTGCTGTTAGCCATCTGGTCAGAGGGTCTAAGATCTCTTGAAACTTATTTACTAGGTAAATAGGTTCAAGGATGTTAGGATTTACTTTGTATAATATTTTAGTTTTAATTGAAAAGAGTGGTTTATTCATTGATTTCATTTAATAAACACTGAGCATATAACTGTTTACATGTATGCTTTAATAATTATTACCCATCATATGCATGTAAGATCCATAAGCTACAATGAATATGGCACAAAATATCTAAATCATAAACTTTGTACATTGAATATGACTTAAATCATAGTCAGTAATAGAATTGGGTATTCCATTTGATAAGACTATAACACATCAACTATAATTATCTATCTTGATCATGTGAAGTGTGAACTTTAGGTTATGTGTTTGTGCGGATACAATACACTGAACAAACCACGTGAGTTGTCATTCTTTTACAACACTGTCAAAAGAACAATGTGAAACTCACGATCACTTATATAGCATGGACTTTCACTTCTGAGAGAGTCATGCATTCGAATGTGAAGCGGATGACACTTTTATTCAATTTTCACCTTAAATAAAACCTATAGAATTTGCGGTATTAAATAAAACATTAATGAACCTTAAGTAACCAATTAGTGTTCTTTGGATCAAAACACACTTCTTTAAGTATAGGATGGTGAGTGAAGTCAGTCCATGGTTTGAGTCTCATACGCTTATCGAGACTTGTAAGAAAAAACAAACAAAAAAACAATCAAACAAAGAAAAAGGTTCCTCACGAAGACCATAGATATGGATTAGTTGGAATGATTTACAGCGACTGCAACAAAGCATTTCAGATTCTACCAATACAGTTTTGAAGAGAAAGCATTAGACATAACTAAGTGTTACAAGGAAACAATAACACATGATCATTCAGAGCATAACTAAAATCAATATCAATAACATTTTGCATTACAAATCAAGCTTAACCGAAATATTTACAAACCTCAGGGTTTCAGAATTATAATGCAACATGTTACATCTCATAATTTTGATTTTAAATGTACCAAACTAGACTCAATGTGCAAATAGCATAGCCTCAACCTTCAAAATACTCTCCACTTTGTGACTTCAAATCTGAATACAATAAGAAGTAGTATCAGCCAGCTACCAGCACTCAGTAAGTAGCTAATCCATAGTCCATAAAAGGGAGATCAGAGATTTCATAAAAAATAAACCCTAGATATGAGTTTATAATATCAAATACAAGTTCATAACTTAATAACACAGATTCGCAAATAATACAAGTACCAATCTGATATAAGCAAGGACTTTCAGAATCGTTCAAATTAGAAAAGCTTATTGAGTCACAATATCCATATGATTCGAAGTTATCATAACAGATTATATTGTATGGCTCAAAAAACAAACTAGTTCCAACTTAAAGCCTTTTTCAAATATCAAATTCTAGAAAAGTTCACACATTGTCACCAATATTTTAGACAAGGATCAATTCCAACTGGCCAAAAGTCCAATATCCTACTACTAGGCGAAATCCTCCAATCTAAAGATGAGGCAAAAATCACCACCGCTACTTCAAATGAGGCAAACATACCATCAGTTTTCTAAATGGCACCAAACAGATTTTGAGATGCCCAGCTTCAGACATCCAAAGCAAAAGTGCATAGGTAATAATAATAGTTTTAAAGGCTCAAATTATTGAATATAATGGTGTATAAGAACCTTGTGATTTCATTGGGTTCAAGTTTTAGCCGAAGGCACATAAGCAAATAAATATTCCAAGAGAATAAGGGTTTGAAGCTGAGGTGAATTGAATACATTCACCTTGAATTGGGGTTCAAATCTTGAATAAGAGGAAGTTGCAGCTATGAGAAGAAGCTCACCCAAGCTATTAACTTGGATATAAATTAACTAAAATGCTCAATCTGATTCAGGAGATCAAAAAGTGACTAGTTTTCATTTCAAGCTGAATTCTAAAACAGAATTTAGAAACACAATTGGAAAGCGTTCAAATTAGATTAAGATCAGAAACAAAACCAAAGGAAACAACTAAAATCACCAGGTTGCAACTAAATGGTCAGAGATATTCTAAATAGGAACGACTCAAGTGATAAATCTAAGATGACAGATTCAAGAGTGTCACAGAAGCTAATTGAATTCAAATCTGAAACATCAAACTAGACTGAAATGGTATCAGCTCATAAACTATATACCACTGTAGAAGTTAAGTATACCTAAATTGACCAGAAAAAACAGAAACTTGTCAAAGAATCAAAATTTACATAGCAGGAGCTGGTTACATGATTACTATTGAAGAGGATATAAACCAGCTTTGAAGAGAAAACAAAGAGAGAACAACCTAATATCAAAGTATCAAGCGTACAAAATTGAATTCTCATATCTAAAATTAGAAACTTCACCAATGGGAATTCCGAAGCTTCAGCAAAGGTGCAAACTCAGTTTATGATTTGCAACAAAACTAACTTTACTGATCAATCCATGGACAAATATTCAAGTTTAGGAGTAAGGACTGGAAGAAGAGAGAACCGTGGAAGAAGTCACTTCCAAGAACTGAAATCATTCCAGCACTCTTAATCCTTCTCTATTCTAGCCTCACTCATGCAATCCAAATAGAAATCCATTCCCTTTTCTATTTCCTTCCGCCTCTAGGCCTAAACATAAAGTAGGAAGAACTCTCACTTCATTCCCTGATTTTAGATGCTTAAAGAATGTTCTAATTAAGCCTCTTAATCCTTCTCTACCAGCCTCAATCCTGCAAGCCCAATAGAAATCCATTCCCTTATCTTCTTTCCCTTCTTGTCTTGGCCTAAACATAAAGACTGCAGCAGAACTCTTTCACTTTGTCCCCACTTTCAGATCCTCAGAGAATGGTCTAAATAAAGTAAAAATGTGTTAAGTATGAGTTGGCATCCAAGCTGGTTCTCAATTCCAATTCCAGCACATGTAGCATAAGATGGGGTTCTACAGCTGACCCCGTTTCCAAATTGCAATAGGGACCCCCAAATATTGCACTTCATAACCCATATCCAAATTGCAAACTATATCCCATAGGCATTCAAAATTTGAAAATAGGCATGACTAGGTTTTTCCCATCAGACCACAGATGATTTGAGTTCAAAACTAAGGGAAATTGGTTTGTCTACCTTAACATAGTTTAGCATAGGTTAGGGTATTACATCTTATGTTGAATGCTGGAATAAAATAATGATAAGGTACTTCTCCACAAACGGAAAAGTATTCCAGCATGTTTCAAATTGCAAAACTAGTTCTGTTTGTTCAAACCAAATGATTGATTTTCCAAGTTCATAATTGGATATCGAACCAAATGATTGATTTTCTAAGTTCATAATTGGATCATATTCAAGAATAAAGCACAAAAAGAAAATATCTGGTTAAGAGCACTAAAGACTGGATGAGATGAAAGAATTTTAAAAAACAAATATTAATTCCAAATTAGAATTCAGATATTTCGCGATGGTCATAATGTTGATCAACATTTTGATGATAATGAATTCCTTAACGAGAACTTAAATTGACATACAAAAATTATAGCAAAATTTGTACTAAAGAAAAACTCGAATAAATTTGCTTTTCAAAAAAAAAAAAAGTAAATGAGTCCTATGCAAGTTGAATTCTCTGATGTGTATTATATGTCATCACTAAGATGCTAGTTCCATTCTACAAGTTACAATCATAAAGGTCAAGAACAATGAGCAATTTTGACCATATAGGTCTCTTTGAAAATAAGCCTTATGCATAATTACAAAGGCGTATATAAACATTTTTCTATTTAAATGCATAACCTTCTTTTGCTACTTCAACATTAAGTAAATCTAAGGACACATTGGCTGCTGTGAGCTCTTATGCCAACAAAAACTACTGCCACCATCTCTATGGCAGATCTGTAGATGCTTGCTTAGTACATAAATATAAGAAGCTATGGAGCTCTCTATTGGTGCTTCCTCCTGCTCATCCATGTGACTAGAAATTTGATCAGATTGAGACATGAAGATTGACTCAAGGTTACTTCCATAAAATTATGGCCGAGATGGTCTACTAATCCCAGTTTACAAAAAGCAATTTTTGTTGCAACTAACGTGTTCAGCCCTCAAAAGCATAATCAGATAAAAAGGTGAATAAAACAAAATAAGTCTATTTCCATTTGTGTTGGTAAAAGTAATTATTCCTGCAAGACCAACCCCCCTCCCCCCCCCCCCCCAAAAAAAAAAAAAAAAGTGAAGCGAACCAATAAAGGCAATCATTTGCTTCTTCTTATTACCTACCAAAACAGATGAAGACAACTTATTTCCAATTCTCTGAGAGAAGTCCACCAAAAATAGCAAGCACAGAACATAAATGGAAAAGGAAAATATGGTTAAACTGCAAATACCACATATGTTAGATCAGTCCAAAACCATCAATTTGGCAATGGATCCAATTTTTCAAATTCTCTGTTTCAATTTTTTATTTGTATTTTCAATTCTGTATAAAATACAAATATAATCATTGAATTTCCATGTGATATCTGCATACGCTCAGTTTTGTACTCAACCCAACTGAAATGGGTAGACTCTATGGATCCTCGTCAACTAGTAAGGCTGGCCACAGGTTTTTTTTTTGTTTACATTCTATCCAAAATTGTATTCTTTGGTGCTTACCTAACATATCCATCTTCAAGACTTCTATCCATTTTATTAAAAGCCTCCCCCTACTTCTTTTCACTCTGTCAACTTGAATTAAATAACCTCTTTTTTTTCAGTAGTGTATTAATGTCTCTATGCACCAAAACCATCTTGAGCAACTCCCATTTTCTTCTCTTCAATAAGAGTCATTCCTACCTTTGAACGGATGACTTCATTCTTCATGAACATCTTATTTCTTAACGGTCCAACATTTAGGGTCATAGAGCATAGAGGGCCAAATTCCGCATGTGTCAAATTTTAGTCACTTTCCAAGAATGGATCTGTCATAAATACATGCACCCAGTTCTATAATTTGGAAAAAAGATCTTCAAGCAAACCAAACTGAGGCCAAATAAATAAAAATGAACAAACATGCACGACTAACAATCTGAAGACAGGGTAGGGTACTCACTCCATATGTAGAAGTTATCTATGGTCTGAGACCTTTTTCCTTTTGGCTTCAAACTCCCTTAGATTGTCAAAAACTAATTGAACTTTTGTCGATAGGTGCTCATTATGGTCTTCAACATCTTTCATAAATATAAGTAGCTGCTCTCTATATGCTGCACTTAACCTCTTCTTTGCCCGCAGTTCCGCCGATAATTCCAGAATTTTCCTATCCTTCTCATCCTTGAAAATAGATTAAAAAGAAAAAAGATACATATTAAGGAGATGGAAGTACAATGGTATGGAGCAAATCATATTAACCACACAAGTAGAAGATCATTTTCTAACCCAATGGACTTGGAAAATCCCAAAACAATTATTAGTTTGAGCAGGCTGAAAGTTGAAGTTTATTGAAAACAGCATAGATACTTGAACCTTTATTGGGAAGAAAAAAATGCAAAGATAAGAAGAAAGCTAAGAGCCATGCCTTTTGCAAGAATCAGACATCATTGTGGAACTGTCCAAGATCATGCAGAGCTATTGACAGTCTCCCACACAATAGAACTTTAGGAAATATAGACCAACATAAAATTTAAATACTAACACTTCATATTAGGCTTACATAGAGATGGCACCGTTTGCCTGTATGTATCACTGAAGGGGGAGAGGGGGGTTTAAACAAAAAGACAATCCTTAACACCCATAACAAAGCCATACTGAATATGGGAGAAGTACCAATGGACTACAAGGTTTGCTCTAATGCACTACTTTTAGACATATAAAGGGCCTTGCTTTTCATAAATTCAGGGCTTACAACTGATAATGAAAACAGTCAAAGATGCACTTTTTCATAAAGCCTTAGACTTGATCTGCTGTAACTAACACTGCTATTAATTTTATAAACTATTCACAATATCATCCACTAAATATAACATCAACTCCAGCTATTCTCTATTGAAATTTAGCAATTGGTCTCGATAAAAATAATTTCACTAAAGATACTTGAAAGAATATGAAAGCTCTCAATCTTGGATGATAGATAGATTGGTGATTTTGAAATAGAATAACTTGTTCCTCAAAATTTAGTGGGATACTTGGTGTTTACTAACAAGATAAAACATTTATTTGCATTGCATTACCTTGGGCCAAAAAGTGGGACCAGCAGGCAACTTCCTTGGAGTCTTATGACCTTAAAGTAATTCCTTTAAGAAACCCCATGTACTTGGTCAACTTCTAAATGCATCCTAAGTGTTAAACAAATGATTAAGTGATTAAATTTACCTCTTCCTAATGGTAGTTTAACATAGTATCAGAGCCAAAGGTCTTGGGATCGAACCTTGACTTTGTCAAATTATCCCCCATTTAATTAAATATTCCACATGTCGGGCCTCATCTATTAAAAGGGGGTTTAAGCCCACACATGAGGAAGAGTGTTAAACTAATGATTAAGTGATTAAATTTACCTCTTCCTACCAGTTTAAGCTTTTGGGATGAATGGTAGTTTAACACTAACTCCTATAAATCAAATCAGCAACAGTTCTTCCGATAACGGGAGATCAGTTTACAAATCCTATTTGCATTGAAAAAGAAGATATGAAACAATTGTCTCATAGTTTGAAAATTTATCTTGTTTGCACGGGGTAAATCCTACAACAATTTAATTTTATAAGTAATCAAAATATAATTAATATGCGCAAGAGGCACAACCCAAGTACAAAGAAACTATACAAGAGACACGGCTAACTAGAAAGAGAAAAACGATCAAGAAAATCATAAAAATTAAGCAAATTAAGATAGTCTAAAACAATTGTCAAGTGGTAAAGAGTATTGAAAAAGAAAGACGTTAATTCTACCACCATCCTTTCGTGGTTTTCAAAACTTTTTTTTTTTTTTTTTTTTTTTTTAATAAGTAATCGACAAAATTTTTAGTTTCTTTTTGATAAGTAGTAATCGACAAAATTTATTAAAAGCATAAAGCGCCTCTAAGTACACACGGAGTATACGAAAGGAAATACCTAACTAGAAAAAATAAAAAACACCCCCAAAACCCCAAGGCAGGTTCCACCAGCTGAACAAACCAGCCACCTCAACCCAAAGAAACTTTCTAACCCTATCAGAATTACAGCCAAGGTAAAACCCCACCCACTCGCCTAACTTCGTCCCCACCTAACGACATCCCCATAATCTGCTCACAAACTCTAATGAGCCTTGCCTTTTCCACGGCTTGAATTGCCTCTGACATTGTAGTTTATGGAGCTCTCCAAATTCTTGGGCTCCCTGCGGCCTTTTATACCATGATTCGAGAGAGAGAAGATGATTCCTCACGCCGATGTTCCTTTTCAATGGTTGTCAAAAGAGCCAAAGCCTACTCCTCACGAACCCCCGTGCCCAAATAAGAGATCCCCACAATATGACAAATGTCCTTCACACAATGCAAAGCCCAATCTGAGTAGCCGAAATCTCCCGGCAAAACAGGGGGATCGATACACAGAGAGGGATACAAGGCCTCACCAACCTCACCCAAAACCAGAGAACACAAAACAATATACTTCCCCACCCCCACTTGTTGTTCTACCTTAAGAGGGAGGAGAAGCCCACGTAGAAGACCCAACAATATCGTCACCAACAGCCAGCGTGCTTCTAGACTAGCCATCGACCAAAGGCCGAATCTCTCTCGCAGGGTTGGAAACAAACGAATAGAGCATCGCGATAGCCACCCCCAAGACAGGAGGCGATGTCATGAGACCCGGATCGCGACCTGAAACAATACCCGAGTCACTCGCAGGACCCAAGGCCGAGTCCTTCGAAACTCTCTTGGCCTTGGGCTTGCGAATATTATTTAAAAAATTAAAAATTTTAAAAAAATTTTTAAAAAAAAACCTTCATGGGCTTAAGCAAACAACGAGGCCTGGGTTGGGCAACCAGCAAGCTTTGGGAGGCTAGAACTACCGGCAAGAACATGGAGGAATCCCCAACAAACACCGGCCTCTACCCACTAGCGACATCTACTTCCAACATCAATAGTTTCAACCTAGACGGAGCAAACCCGCCACGTAATTGGAGGACACCAGAAGTCAAGCCACCTACCACCATGTTGATTGCCAAGTCCGGTCCTGAAGACGAAGGGTGCTGAACTGCCAAGTTCAGAGAAGCTCACCAAGCTAACATAACCGCCGGTGAGGCCTCCGAAGAGCCATCAACTTGTGGAAGGGGCTTGATAGCCACGACCTGCACCAAAACCCATTCTAGAACCTGTGTCTAATGTCGACACCCTTAGGTCTAAGAACCCTGCCGCTGACCCAGGGATAGAGCCACCTATAGAGGCAACCAAAGGAAGGAGCTTGACAATCGGGGGCGGAACCGGGCCTCCAAATGAAGACAACACTCCCGGGTCTAGGTCCATCTTCCACGCTATTGCACTCTTAAGTACTACCACACAGCCCTCCCCAAAAAGTGAAAAGGTCTACCACTCGTCTAAGCATAACTCAAGCTAACCCAACACAACTGATGACACTCCATAAGGCACCAGCAATCTCACAATGACTCCCCACTCCTCGTACACATACAATACTAATCAAGTACAATGGCATGCCACTTCCTTATGTTATCCATGGTGAGGATCTTCCCTAGGGCAGCTGACCAAGCCAAAAAATCTCTCATGAGGACCTTATTCCGCCAAATACTCTTCCAAGGGAAAGTGGTACTATCATGAGAAACAAAAAAGTAGAAAGATCTAACGTCAAACAACCCTCTCTGGGAAGGAGCCCAGCAAAGTTTATCTACACCTCCCTGACTCAATCTGAAGTAGTACGACAAATTTACAAAATGAAGCAAAGACATCCACCTCCCAATCATGAGCCATTTTGATAAAGCTTACATTCCACTTATGAGCAATAGATAACTCATTAATTTATCCACCACGAAGCATCCATAATGAATGCAGTACTATACAAATCTAGGAAATCTTCCTTAAGGGCTTAATCCCCACACCACATGCCATGCCAGAATCTAATCTTGGAGTTGTCGCCCACCTCAAATCTAGTATGAGTAGAAAACTCACTTAGCCCCTCTTGACATTTTTTCATAACCTCACCCATATGACCCATGAACCTCATTTGAACAACACCCACCCCATGAGTTGCTATGTTTAGAATTCAATACAACTCTCCACAAGGCCCCTCTCTCATGCCAATAATAGCATACCCACTTCCCCAAAAGAGGACAATTGAATAAAATAAACTTTTGAACCTTCAAACTCTCCCTCAGAGATCTACTAGGTCAAATTTAAAACTTTCATGCAGCCCATCTCATAAGAAAGCCTACTGTAACTTCTCTATGCAATTGGCAACACTAGCAGGGAAGGGAAAAAGAGATAAGAAGACAAATTGGATAGGGTGCTCTAATCAATGTAATCCTTCCACCTTAGACAAGTACATCATTTTCTAGCTAGCCAAATGGCACTTGATCTTCTCAATAACACTATTCCAAATAGATTTGGCCTTAAAAGAAGCTCCCAACGTAAGACCAACATACTTCAAAGGCAAAGAAGAAAACTCGCATTTGAGAATACTAGCCAGTCCATCAACATTATTGACATTACCCACAGGAACCAATTCAGACTCAGCCATATTAATTTTCAAATCAGATACAGTTTCAAAGCTTAAGAACAAGGCATGCAGATAAAGGAGGTGAACTGGGATTGCCCCGTAAAATATCAAGGCGTCATCTGCAAACCAAAGGTGGGGGATGTTTAGTGCACCAATGTTCCAAGACCCCACAAAAAAGCTTAAAAGAAAGCCCCCATTTACAATAGCAGATAGCCTTTTACTTAAAGACTCTATGACGATGACAAACAACAAAAGAGACAATGGATCTCCCTGTCTCAAATCATGGGAGCTACCAAAGAATTTAGACGAACTTTCATTCACCAAAACAGAAAAAATGCACTGAAGAAATACAACGCGCTATCCAAGTACGTCATTTTTTTTCCCAAAACTGCATCTCCTTGGCAAATATAACAAGAAATTTTTATTGACATGATCATAACCTTCTCAATATCCAATTTGCAAAGCACACCTAGCTCACCAAATCAAATCCTACCATCAATGCAGTCATTAGCTGTAAGAGTGGAGTCGAGGATATTCCTACCTCTAACAAATGCATTTTGGGCCTTTGAGATAATCTTCTCTACAACCTTGACAGCAAGCAATGGAACAACTCTGGAGATTGAAGAACCATCTCCAACTCGAGGAGAAATCAAGCAATGAAAAAATTGATAAATAAACAGATACAGCAACAAGAATGAAAAGGACCTTATTTAGACCAGGCAAAGAACAACAATCAAATAAAAAGGCAACAAAGAAATCAATGTAGAAGAAAGGTTCCCCTGGATAATCCAGCTATGACAGCTCTGTTCATTTTGAGAAATCAATCTCGAACAAAGAGCAGTCCCAAACCTCAGGCAAGTCCCAAAATTTCCCTCTCATATAAAAAATAAAAAAATAAATAAAAAATAAATAAAAAGGTTTGCCTGCCAACCAAAGATAGAGCCAGAACATCTTCAGAGACAAAATCAATGACAAAGTTTCCTGGTATGGCTCAAAATCATATTAAAAAGCTCAAATAGGCTGAAAAACGATAAGTAGAACTTAAAAATTACCAAAAAGGAAAACGAACAGAATTACTGGAGGAATTATTCAAAGCAGGACAAGCTTACAAGTGTTCGACGACTCTTTCGCAATTGAACCATCAATGGATGATTATGGTCCCTCACAAATTTCCTAACCAGCCATCTCCCAGATTTCTCTCTCTTCAACAGAACCATTGCTGTGCAAACCTCCCGCTGCCCACCTTGCTTTCGATTAACAGAACCCCCTCTACATCCAAGTCCGCGGGAGATGATTGACCTATCACGCTCAGACTTTCGGGATGACAATACACGGGTTCCAAATCCTACTCCTTTGGCATACTCATCATAGAATGCTCTGGCAGCTTCTTCAGATTCAAAATGCATACCAACACATGGTTCTTGATTTGTTTCAACAACAACAATACGTGTATTAGGTTCCCCTCCAGCAGAAGTTTCCATTCTTCCATTTCCGTCATGCACATCCATAGTCACTGTTGCACCATATAGCAAGTTAACACCATAAAAATAATGCACCCTCCAAGCATGCCGGTCAACCCAACAACTTTACTACATATGTATAGAGCCAATTTGAACACAATAACTTCAAATATGGATGAACAAGATTAAATGATGGAACTCATAAATCTCAAGTAATCTAGCAGTAAGTTTGTGTAAAATGATCAAAAGAACATTTGCTTCACATACACGTACAGTCAATGTAGATATTGAATGTTTGTTGTGTCGAAAGTAGCATACATGATACATATGTTAAGTGAGAAAAGGAAAAGGAATTTGGTGTCTCTCACATTTCTCATTATGTAGTCCTATAATAAAGTTCAACTGAATTTGCTCGACAAAATGTAAAACATGCAGTTAAATTGAGTTTTATGTTGTCTTGGGCATCTATTTTTTCCCTCCCTTTCCAGTTCGAGATTAAAGCCAAGACATCTCAACTGATTTGAAATGGAAACAACAAATATAGTCTAGAATATGTCATTGTTATGATGCTCTCTTTTTCTTTTTCTTTTTTTCTTTTTCCCCCTAAAATGAAAACCCAAATAATTCCTTTAGTAAACAAATTCTATTGGAGAAATTTTTTTCAACAATGAGGTTCCAAGCCATTTTTTTTTTAATGTTCTTTCATTAATTCATTTCTGCTCTTTTACACCCTACCCCCACCAAAAAATTTTTTTGGAAATGGAGCATTAGCAAACTTCCAGCTAAATTAGAAAAAATTAGGAACCAAAAAAACTCGAACCAGATTTAAAATAACGAAAATGAACCATTAAATCCATATTCATAAATTAACGTAACCCAATTTGGCTGAGTCCCCACAAATCGGAATTACACAAAGAAACGAACTTTACGAACAGCTGTGAATATCAGTGTGTAGCGATATAGTGAGTTCTGACCAACCGTTAACATTAAATTCTAGGGTTCTAAATCACATGTAAAATAAACCACCAAAAAAAAAAACAACAACAACAACAAAAGAAAAGAGTTTGTAATGGTATATTATCACGGTAGAAGAAGAAAATTAGAGAATTAGAATTACCTGAATAAATTTGAGGTTTTGGTTTGCTTAATGTTTGGGTGTGATTCGTGTGAATGTTACTGTAAACAGAGGGCTTGGCTTGGGTTTGAAAGAGGAGACTCTGCTTTGCTGGACATAGAACTGTAGAAATGAGCTTCTCTAGGTACTGCTACATGTATCCAAAATTATACACACCCCTATCTTTTGGATTCTTTTTTTTTTTTTTTAATCGGGTCGATCCAAAGGTAAGGAGTAATGCCAAATTAGCCGAGTGGAATGAGGAGGTGATGTACGTGAATATACCCTAAGAGATACTTCAATAAGTTAGATACTACGCTTCATGAAGCGGTGGTCATTAATTTGAATTTTTTTTCTCCCTATTTGTGGACATGTCAAATATATATATTAGAATGAGAAGGTGATGTACATGAATGTACCCTAAGAGATAGTTAAATCGGTTAGATACTACTTTTCATGAAGCGGTGGTTACTAATTCGAATTTAATTTCTCACTCTTCGTGGACATGTCAAATATATAAATAATATTACTCATAACAAAATTAAATTAGCCTATCATCTGCCCCAAAACCAATGGTTTTACAAAAAAAAGAAATGTTACATACAACACTATTAACCTACCATATTGATGTGATATTATTAATTTACCATTATTTTTTTTTAATAAAACTTGATCTAAATGTGAATTAATAATGCCAAATCAATATAGTTGGAAAGTTGTGGGATAGCGGTTTTTACATTTACTCTTCATGAGAATGATATATCTAAGCACTTCTCTTATAAGAGATTATTTTTATTTTGTTCTATTTGAAAAGGCAGAGAGAGCGATTAGAGTGGCTATTGCCCGCTAGGCTTCGCTTAAAATGAGCCTAAATAGTAAGAACCGCAAATGCTCCCTCAAGACAAATTGAGCCAATGCTTAATACCAACTCCACTGATAACTATAATAACACCTAAGCCAATGGACAAGTCAATAACTTCAAACACTTTCCATTGCAAGATTCGAACTTGAAATCTAGTTCCAACTAGACAATCCAAGTGCTCCTAGACCAAGCCATAGGTGGTTCTTATAAGAGATTGATTATTGGTAATATATATATAGAGAGAGAGAGAGAATAACTGCAATTAGGATGAGTAACTTTAATCAAAATGGGGTGTAAAAGTCATATTTTACAGCATCTTGTAAGAAAGTGACACATCAGCTACAACAACTAAATACAATAAACATGAAAACAACAGATTTTATGAAAAAAAAAAAAAAAAAAACCAAACTTAATGCAATGAAACAAAAGAGCTAGTGCTACCGAATCCACCCAAAGCCACAGCACAGATCTGGATGAAGGTGGTCACCGGCACGCACACACACAAATATATATATATATATATATATATATATATATATATATATATATATATTCCATCAGTTAAAGAAAATTGATTATTTTGTTAAACATCTAATAAAACTTTCATCAGTACACAACCTTATTCTTTTCTTTTTTTTTCTTTCTAAGCAACCTTATTCTTACATCATCGTTATGCAAGGATTGTTTGCCCATCTGTTTTCTCAACTACACATAAAAGAAGATGGTTTAAGGAAGAATAGTTTTGCCATGTGGCTACACGGGAATGGATATCCACGCTTCCACAGTTGATTTCCCTTGCAACCTACTAACAAAGGCCCGAAGTCCCCCCAAACACTTTCGCCCAGCGTTTTGAAACTTCTCCAAAGTTGCATTTTAGGAGCCAAATCTCTCTGGCCCCCATCACAAGCGCCAAGATCATCGTCGCTCACACCCGTATTCAAGTAAGCGACTCTTCTTCTTCACGATTGCTACAATACCCTTCACCTCTTTCTCTTCCTCGTATCCAACCCCTTAGTTTCTTTTACCGTTTTCGTGGTCTACCTGTCTCTGAAGTCACTCGAGTTCATTGCTAAAAGCTGTGAATTTAGATCATGAAAAGCTTTAAATTTAATGGGTTTCGCTTGTTTGGGCTGTTGGGATGTGTTGCAGTAGTAATTGGTTTGATACTTTATGCCCATTTTCTAGTGTTAGCTGGCTACTGGTTATGGAGTGCCAAATGTGCTAAATCGCAGTTGTACTTGTTGCTTGAATATTACTTTTATGTGGCATTTGATGTGTAAAGTCTACCAAGATTGGTTAATTGGCTATAATACTTGTTTGCCTTGATCTTTGAAATTTGTTTGTATGTATTTTTGTTTGTACTCGCCAAATGTTTGATAAACTAACTAAGAGGTAAACATCGATTCATATGCTGGAAAAGGAAAAAAGATAGATGGAATTAAATCTTTTATATGCTCTGGTTGGTTGCTCTGAAGGAAAGAAAACACCAATTACTCCTTATACGGCTACTTGGTTTAGAATGAAGTTGAGTTCTTTTTTTCTTTTTTGGCACCCAATAAACAAAAGCATACAATTCAAAACCTCAGCTGTTGCCATTCTTAGTCTCCTTCATTCCCTTGGCGAGGAACTAGAATGCTATTGCTTTTATTATGACCTTGAATGACTTAGCTTATTTTATAAGATGATGAAATTCTTGTATGGGTTTGGAAGATAATGGCAAATAATGTTGTGTGGCAGTGGATTCAGATGAGGGGGCCAGAGCAGTGGAGAGTTCTGCTGGAGCGGAGTTGGTTGTATGTGAAACTGAAATGGTTGTAGAACCGTATGAGGGCATGGAATTTGAATCTGAAGATGCTGCCAAGATATTCTATGATGAGTATGCACGACAGGTAGGATTTGTCATGCGTGTGATGTCTTGCCGTCGCTCTGAAAGAGATGGGAAGATTCTTGCCCGCCGGCTTGGATGTAATAAGGAGGGGCACTGTGTTAGCATTCGCGGTAAGTTTGGGCCAGTTAGGAAGCCACGGGCAAGCACTAGGGAAGGTTGTAAGGCAATGATTCATGTAAAATATGATAAGTCTGGAAAATGGGTGATAACTAAATTTGTAAAGGATCATAATCATCCACTTGTGGTGTCCCCACGTGAAGCCCGTCAAACGATGGTGAGTTTTCTTATTCTTATACAATTATCTGCTGCAATATTTTCTTTTCTTTTCACTACATTACCTGCTCATAAATCTGTATCTGTTCCTGTTGGGTTTATTTACTTATCCATCTACATAATAAATAAGTATCTATGTTTTGTTACCTTAATTCTCTAGTTCATATTCTTTATTTGGCTGATACAATTGTTAACTACACAATATATCTATTATGTTATACTTTTTAAAGAAGAATTGAGAACATTAAATAGCAGTGCAGTAGATTAGGCCTTGGATATAGAAAGGGGTCTTACATACATATAGAAGGCAAAGAGTCTATTCAAATGGAAAAGATATGGATTTTTTTTGTGGAGTTTATTTGGAACATTAAATAATTGAAGAAGTGCCAAATAAAGTGGGGCTCATTTAGTATAACTTGGATTTTCACCAAAACAAGATAGATGGTCCTTTCTGTAGCTTTGTAAATGTATTACCTACTCTGCCAATTGCCATTACCCTCTAACCCAATAAAAATAGACAAAAGTAATTATAAGCTCTGGCCTAAATATGTAGCGCCAGGAATTAAAACCCAAAATAACTGGCTTTCTATTTTACAGATAGTATGTTGCGCATAACGTGTTTGTTGCATAAATCGCTAACAAATGTTTCAATTTATGAAGTATTGAAACAAAACATAGATAAATCTTTTCTGTAAATGGACACCATCGCTTAAATAGGCTACAAAGAGAGAAGAAATTCTATCAAGTAGAGTTTGCTTCTGGCAATTACTTTAGTACTTTTGAGTACCCATGAATTACTAAAAACTATCTGCCCAAGCCTGGCGAATGGAAGCTTGAATAATCCCTTAACCAGTCTTGAACATCAAAACTTCTAATGATTGTAGATATAGAAATTGTGGTTTTTTAACTGGTGTTTTCCATACCAAAATTCACTAGCTTTACAGAACTTCTAGTGGGAGTTATTGGAAGCTGTCCATTTTGGGCAGTTGTTTTGCTTAATGTTTTAAGTTCCTTTTTTTTCCTTTTTTAGGCTTGCAGGTTTTGTAGATAAGGGAAAAGTGAATGAAACTAAAGGAATTATCCATGGACTATTAAGAATTTTTCTGGTAGAAACTAAACCTTAAAGGATGTTAACCTACTTCTTTGGAAGAGTCCACTGGATTGGCCTCTTTAAGTGTGTAATTTGACAAACCAAACTGGGTTTTGTCCCTTCAGTTATTTTAATGAGTTTTGTTTTTGAAATATTAGAAAAATTAAACTCGTAGGACATAATTTTTTTGAAGATTGAGAGACTGCAATGCTAGAGCTGAAAAACATGTTCCAATCCCTCTACACATGGATAGCAACATTCAATAGCTTGCCCATTTCTAATTTTCCTTAGTCCCTTTGCGTTTTTAATAGAATTGAATTACTTATTAAAAAAAGTGTTTCTAAAGGTTTTGACTTTAAGATTAATTTGAAATTTCATCCACACACTATTTATCCTCAGACTGCCTGTTCTGTTATGAGCCTTATGCATGAATAGAGTGATTCATTGCAAGCAGAGTAAGTATTGCAGTGCTAGATATGTCAGTCTTTGAACACAGTTAGAATACTGGTTCAGGAAGTTTCCGGGAGATTTTGGTTGGTTGGGAGCCATAGTGATTTTTAAGGTCGTGCTTCCTCAAGGGGCATTGACAATGATATTATGTTCAGGCAACCCAACTAGCTATCTGTGAGACTACCTCTGTCTTTTATGAAGCCTTTTGATATCCTGTAACTATTAGTATGGGTTATATTTTGCTGGGTTTTTTTATTAATCAAGCACTTGGGTAGTTCATTAAGGTCACAGAGGATCATCAAATTGGGTTTCTGGAACAAGTGCAATTCCATTGTGTCGTTTGGCTAAAATGTCTACAATAATATTTGAAGAGTAGAAGAGAAACTTTAGTTGTTAGGTATGTGATGAATTGCTTTTTTGCTCATAGGATCAATGGTTGCCTTGGAAATTTTCCTTCAGGAACTACATCAAACTAATGCTGATGGTCGTTTTTAAGGTAATTCAGCTCATTGGGCTTGGCCATTTCAATAGAAATCAAATTAGAAGTATTAATCTTCTTATCTAAGACTAGGGTGTTCAAGGATCCTTGCAAGAGCTAAAGTGCTGTATTTGAGGGTTCTGGACCTTCTGGTAGTTCAAGTATTAGAATCTCTTAAATATTTCAGTTGAACTTTATTAAATTATGTAGTTTCATTACTTATCAAAAAATAAATATAAAATTATGTAGTTCTGAAACATTTGCTCCAAATTGTCTTGGGGCCTTTGGCAATAGTTGCACTGTATAAGTGGGGTTGTGATTCTTGGATTGGAGCTCATATTCGCACCTACTTTTTAAGATATGGTGGAAGTTTATTTGGTTACTCCTCTTCCTTAAAGCTGTTAACTTTTTATTTTAAATTTTTTTACATGTTTTCTCTGTTTTAAGCTGCTATCAAAACATCAAATTCTATGAGCAAACCCATCTTAGTGCTGAAAGAATAAGATCTTGCATCATGTTCTAGCATCTGAGAATCTGTCCATCTGAGATTAGGTGTCAGAGCTGTCTGTCCAATATAGCTCTTTCTGAAAGAAGCTTTAGGCTGTCCTCCATTGAAATGATCAAATAAAGATGGCGAAAAGGGAAGCCTTTGCTTTTCGGAGGCATTGTTGCAACTGTAGACATCTTCCCGAGACTTGGCCAGTACTGTAATTCTCAAGAACCAAAAGAAGTGTCAAAGCAGAGAATCATGCCAAACTGAGTTTAGGATGCTTCTAATTCTAAGAAAATCTACTTCACTGCTTTACACATTTCATGGTGTCATAGTGTTGGACCAGCAACACACCCTGGTTTGATACTGATACCCTGGTTTTGATACTTCAATTGATAGTGATACCCTGGTTTCACATATAAAAATTGGGAAAAATGTTGTGTATAAACAGCTCATTTGTATCTTTAACATAATTGTAGTATAAAGGATATTTGATATCTCTCAAACTTATGCACATCTTTTGTAATTATTTCAACTAACATTTTGTTTTAAATATACCTAGCTTCTTGATTCGATATTTAAACTGTTTGACTAGATGGCAGGAACTTCTACGTTTGGGACGTGTTAACATGTTCTATCATCCCTTTATTTCCCATGAATTTCTTTTTTGGCATCATGGACAAGCTGCTTGTTATCCCTTGTTTAGGTTTTCTTTTTACCATTTGGCATTTCTTACATGTTTACATATGTGTACAAGCATTATTGTGCTTTTCTCTGTTTTAGTATTATCTATTTCAAAAAATACATATCACTTGTATGCACACATGTACGTATGGGTTATCTAGATACTGGTTCAAGTTCAGTCAGTGACGATCTTGTAGAATATCACCTTAGTTGGACAATGAAATGATCCTATTGCGTGGGTGCTTTACCTAAAATAGTGATGGTATTGATTATCAATTATGATATTAATCAATTGATTTTTGCATTAATATTGTAGGATGAAAAGGATAAAAAAATCCAGGAATTAACTACAGAACTGCGGAATAAGAAACGGTTATGTGCAACGTATCAAGAACAGCTAAATGCATTTATGAAAATGGTTGAAGAGCATAGTGAGCAGCTATCCAAGAAAGTTCAAAATGTAGTTGACAATCTTAAAGAATTTGAGCCAATAGAGAAGGAGCTTCTGCCCCATAGATAGCCTTGGCACTTAGCGTAAGTACTTCTTCACTTTACCTTCAAATTGTACTCGCATTTCTTTTCATACTTGTGTTCTCTATATGTGGAAGTCAACTTCATTTTGAACTTTTTTAATAAGATGGGATTCTTACTCGTCAAAAAAGAAAAAGAAAAACTTCATTTTGAACTTTTGCTCTGTTTATGTGGAAGTCATTTCTAGCAGAGATTTTTTGTTTTACACGGGTAACCCTTTCTAATTCAACATTTATTTCTTTCAATGAGTGAGAGGTAGCCTCTTGTATGGTCATTCATATGGTCCAGTGCGAGAGGGCACCATCGACATAGTTACACAGTGGAATCTTAAAATAGTATACATTCTTGTTCTTTTTGCTCTTTCTAGTTAGGGGGTTTCCTCTTACATATTTCCTGTATTTAAGGGTACCTTACGCTTTTAGTGATGGGTTGAATAATTAAGTTAGACTCAAATTATACATTGTTTAGAATGACTATTTGCTAGATGCATGCTAGACTATTAATTGGATCTTTCAATATGTTTTCTTATTTTGTTTTGTGCAGGAAAAAAAAATCGAATCAGTATATATCATTCTTTTATTGCTTCTGTTGTCATCTGGTTGGCCTGTGAATTGAGTTGTTCAAAACATTGGCCAGGTTGGCATTGAGAGCAAGTCATAATACAGTCCAGCTTTCTGTGAATAGTAGCTTAATGTTGGGGGGGGGGGGGGGGGGGGGGGGGGATGTGTAGTTGTCATTTTTGCTTCTGTCCATGATTGGAAGGATGAGTTGTTGGTCCATTTCATTTTTCCATTTGATATGTATGCAATTGCCATAGTTTGATACGTTAGAGTGAAAGTTTCTTAAGATTAGCTTTAGCTGTAAGTTTTCAATATCCTCTACCAATATAAAATTTAATAGTATCAGTAGAAAAAAATAAAACGAAGAAAAAGTTGAAAATAATCTATTTATTTTCTTTGGGTGCAGCAATAGGAAGAAACAATGACAGAAAACCAACATGACCTTTTGCGTCTTGTAAAATGCAAGTGATGATGGAGCTGCCCTGATTTCGTATCATTGTTTATAAAGGCTGTACATTGTAATATTATTGTCTTTTTTTTTCTTTTTTTCTTTTTTTTTTTTTGTGGGTGTAGCAAGTAGGAAGAAGAATGGCTGGGTTTGAGGGCATATTTTAAGGGTAGAAGATGAATTCCTTCAACCTTTTTAAGTGATTCATATCTGTGATCATATAGGGCATAGGTATTTTGAAAATTTAGATAGAATTCCTCTTACTCTTTCTTTCTTTTAATTTTTCCCCCCTTCTTTTGCTGATTATATCATAGTCCAATTTGTTGAAGAGGTGAGTTTGGGTTGTACTGGATCAAATATATGACTTGGATTTATAGAATCTAAACCAATTGTAACATGTATACTGTTGATATGATATTGAAATTCAGTGCTTTTTCTATGTCAGCTGTGTGGTTGAAGCCCACACCAGCAACATGCCCACATTTTTGTTAGAGTGAGTTTTGTGTTTCATCTATTGGGCATCCTTTTTGTTTATATAGTACGCCATAAATTCACCCTCCCATATGGTTGACTTGCCAATAACATGATTCAATTATATTGTTTTGAGTTTTACGAGAAAAGAATTGATATCAAGTTTAAAGTTATAAACACCCTGAATTATTATTATTATTATTATTATAGCCGAAACCCCTTATTAAAAGTTTTAAAATTGCAATATGTGGCGTGTACTCATATTTTTTAGTAAGTGAACGGTGAACCGGTCTTAAATTAAATTGAGGGGAAAATTCACTTTACTTCCATGAAGTTTTAGGAGTTTTCAATTCGAACCCCAATGTTTAAAAATTGGCAATATACTATCTTAATGTTTCAAAAATTTTCAATTTAGACTCACCGTTACTAATTTTCCTCTAATTGGATGAAAATCATTCCACGTGGGATTTTGATGCCTTCTATTTCAATTTTGCTCTCATTAAAACCTATGAAATTACATAATTACCCTCATTAAAACCTATGAAGTTAAGAGTAATTATGTAATTTCATAGATTTTAATGAGGACAAAATTAGAATAGAGAGCATCAAAATCCCACGTGAGATGCACGTGGGATGATTTCCGTCCAATTAGATGGAAATTAGTAATGAAGGGTCTAAATTGAAAATTTTTGAAACATTAGGAGGTACATTACCAATTTTGAAACATTGTGGTTCAAATTGAAAAACCTCTTAAACTTCAGGAGATAAAGTGAATTTAACCTTTAAATTGAACTGGTCCTTTAATATATATTAATACGTTTAGTTAAAAACTCATAAATAGAATCAAGAGTTATATGTATTAATACATTACTTACAAAGCTATATATATATATATATATATATATATATATATATATATATATATATATATAAACCCCCTGCGCTCTTTAATACATCGGTACTTATCAAAAAATATATAGAAAAAACCATATAAGGTGGTTTTTATTTTTTTATTATTATTATTTTTTTAAGAAAGTTAAAATCGGAAACCTTTAGTATATTAAGTAAAAACTCATACATAGAATCAAGAATTATATGTATTAATACATTACTTAAAAAACCATAAATAGAATCTCATATATATATATATATATATAGAGAGAGAGAGAGAGAGAGAGAGAGAGAGATATGATAGGGGTTTAATTGAGTTTTATCTAAGACCCAACTTTTACTTACATGGCATGAAGTCGCATAAGAGTTGTGTCAAGTTCAAAATTGAAATTTCAGAAGAGAGACAAAAATCAAAACATATGTCGACAAAGGTTGGGTCTTATATATATATGATAGGGTCTCAATTGAGCCCCATCTAAGATATATATATATATATATATATATATATATATATATTCCCTGCTAAGAATAGAGGAGGGATCCATGATGGAAGGCCGTGAAGTGAAGGGTGTGACGACCATTCCACCTCCGATGCTTAAGTTTGAAATTGTAGAGAGATGAGATTGAATAATTGAGTAATGATAATAACAAGTTGAGAGTAATAGAGATTTCACTATGTCTTCGGTGTTGTGGTAAATATGGGGTCTGTTTTGATGTCAATCTTCACTGTAACCACCTTTTGAAGATGCTATTATAAAGGTTGACTGTATCTTTTAGATTGAGTTTGTTTAGCAGAAGAATCATGGTAAAACTCTCAAAACTCTTTCATTTGTTGAACTAAAGTGTTAGTTACGTTTATGCTGTTTTTGTTGAGCAACTGTCAGATTTCACATGTTGTTGGACCGGAGCCATGGAGTGTTAATAGATCTTTCATTTGTGGGCCTTGTGCTTTAGGATTCTTCATAGTTCGCCATTCCTTTGGGTCATGGTAGTGGCCCAATGTAAATTAATTGATGTCTAAAGCTCACTTCAGTAGTCTGTCATTCCCTTTGGGAATTAAGTTGTCTGAGGCCCATTCCAGTAGTCCGTCATTCCCTTGGGTCACGATAGTAGCCCAATGGGAATTAAGTCTGGATAGCTTTTTCACAAGGCCCTTTGGCTTTTGGAAGATTGGACCTCCAGGTAGAGTGCCCTTTGGCCTTTGGGCATGACCTTTGGGTGAAGTCGGGAGTAGAGTTTGTGTGTTTAGTGCCAGAAGGCCCAAGAAGATACCTCGTACACAATCCAAAGATGGTGATTTGGTAGGTAGGCATATCTGTGCACTATTTGAGTAGTACGAGGTTAAAACATGAGTGCATTGGTATATGTATGGATGCATGCATGAGTGAATGCATGCATGAATGGATGCATGTATATATGTATGCTTGCATGGCTTAATATGCCGCGGAAGTAAAGAGCGAACAATGACGGGAAAAAGTAGATAATAGCAATTAATATGCCATATTCCTCATTTTTTAGCTTGGGGAGACGAGTTTGGGCATAGTTGCAGATCCAGGAATTCATTCTCACAGGGGCGTAAATAAAATATAATGACAAAATAATTTTTTTTGTTCTCTTTATATATTACTAGTGGGAGTGCACGTGCCTTAATTCTTGGTGTCATGCAGATTATTCAATAAGCAAATAGCTCTTGATACAATCAAGTTAACTAAGATGATAATATTAGGTAAATGAGTAGATACATGTGCAAAACAAGAAAATTATAGATAGGTTCTCACACAAAAAGAGAGCATAGTTTTTGGTTTAGACTTTCTACCACAAGAATACAAACAAAAACACTCTAGAATAATAGTGTAGTTGTTTGTTTTCTTTTTGTGCCATTAGTTAATAGCAAAAGTTGTTCCAATAAAGACAAAAGAGACATTAAGCCACAATTTGTTAGATTGTGGAAGCTGATTCATCTTCATTTGGTGGTTATTGAATAGTAGTGATATTGAACCTATAGTGTGGTCCTCCACGTGCATCAAGTACTGAAGGTCGAAGTAGGACCATAAATTGCTTCTCGAAAGAAAGCATTGCAATGCTTTCTATATTTGTGATGCCATCCTATTTTTGAAAAAAAAAAAAAAAAAAACAAAAGAGAGAGAGAGAGAGAGAGAGAGAGAAAATAGATCAATGAATTAAAAAATAAAAAATAAAGGAAAACAAAGAAATGGGAATATGGTTTTATTCTTTTTAACTTATAGAATAAGTAACAACATGTAAATAGAAGAAAAATGGTTTAGCTATACTTGCACATAGATGGATTTAAAGTTGTCTAATTGAAAAATGATGTAGTATAGTTGAGGTAGCAAAGTAATCAAACTCAAGGAAATTAACTATGAAGAAACAGATGGTTGAAGCTGCTAGCTATATTATCCAGACTAATAACAGAAAGAAGAATAAAACTAAACTTTCTATTTGTTACGAAAAAAGTGATGCTTGTCCAAATATTATTTTGTTTATATTATAGTTCAATCAGGAGGAAGTACAAGGCAATGAAGCTGAATAAAGGAAAATATAAAAGGAAAGCATATAGGCATCAACATTGCAAATAAAATAAGTTAACATATGCATATTTTATTTTGGAATATCCTTAAAATTGTTTCTGATAGGATTTGGTTTGTTTTTAAAAGCATTTGTATTAGTTTTCTTCTTACTACAATAAGGCATACAAATTACTTATACTAATGGAATTGAGTAAGAAATATATATATACCTGAGTGGTTTCCAACATTAGTTTTGTTGCTGAGCATGCCATGAACTTTTCTGCAACATCTCCAAATAAAGATGCCACCAATGATCCAGTTGTATCCTGTAATTCTATGCCCACTTGAGATCTAAAATAAAACAATGAATGAATGAAATATAAGAGAAGTTTAGACAAGCTAATTTGAAAAAGTATTAAACTTGATATTTCATACTTTAAGTTGGAAAAATGTGACATAAAATTAGAATGCACATACCGAGGTTGTGCAAGAGAATCTGGTTCTTTGTAGTTTAGACAAAACAATGCCTCATTGTACTCCATACCTGTACCTTTTGTACACTTGTTACAAGCCATATACCAGAAAGCTTGTCGTAAGTCACGAATAACGATTTTTGCTTTGACCCAAAAGCTGTATTGCTGCACAAATTATTTGTAAGAGTTTATAATCTTGATGAATTTTGTTTGTTGAGAATGTAAATGTAGTAAGCTAATCATATATGAGTTTGTACAATAATTTTTTTACTTATTTTGTATTATGATAGGAGTAATTGATAAACTAAAACATGTCTTACTGTTTTAGCTAATTCTAGTACTGCAACAATTTGTTTAACGGTTTTTGTGGGCTGTGTCATTAAGCTTGATGAAGGTTTGAGATAGAATTTATCATTAACTATTTCTTCCAACATGTTTTGATTTGCAAGAGCCCTATGTAAAGCAAAAAAATGATTTGTTAGTCATAAAGATATAAAGTATGTTGAAAAGTAGAGTTGAAAAGTAAGGAGATGTTAAATCATAAAGTGATATATTTTTACCAGTCTCGTAGTGTAGCTGCTTCTAAGATGTTGGGGTTGATCATGAATGAGCTAGATGTTCTTGTTGAAAGAGACATGCCTATGATAAATAGAGATGTTCTATTAGATAGATTGATCATGATGAAAATCATATTATTTTATAATAAATCATACCATTATGGGATATAACTTTCAATCTTGCCCCAACAATGATGTGGTTGCTCTTTATGATATTTGAAATGACCGCCGATTCATTATCCACAAAATGATCCCACATTGTTAAAGATATAGGTTGGAGGTTGTAACATATAAACCTATCTATAGTAGTTAGATCTAAGCCTTTTTTTTTTTTTTAATTGTTTTTGTATATTACATAGGAGAAATGCATAAAATGAGAATGTGTTTTGTTTTTCTTTTGTAAGTTGGATTGTTACTAAACAAAAGCTACTTGAAAATTGAATTTAACCTATAATGAATAATATAAAGAGATATAAACCAAGAAATCAATTATTAGATATTACTTTTGGTAAATGAGAATTAGTTCTTGGAGCTTTGCTTCACCATTTTTAGTTCGAAGTTGTCGAGCTGGTTGCATGTCAATGGCAAGAGCAACATCTATAAGATTAGATGCAACAACTTTATTAGTAAAATGTTAAACTATGAAGAAAAAAAAATTAAATTGAAACCAGTAATTCTTACCAATTTGGGATTGAGAATCGATATATTTGTAAAATTATGTAAAAGGAACAAAGCTGAGTCTAAGTGTGGCTAACTGTATTTGATCTTCTGATGCATCTTCAATTAGAGTTCTTGAATTGATTGTCCATTGGTACTCATTCTCCATTATGTGATGCTCTAGTTTGATGGGTCTAACAAGAGCATCGGTAATGTAATATGTGCTGGATATCTTTAATGTATCTTCGAACAACTGAATATCGTGTCCAAAAATAGTTGCTTGGCTCGATTTCCCTATAATAAAAAGTATTGCAGTGGATGAAATAGATTAAGAATGCATTGGAAGTATTGTTATATATAATTTTGTGCTGAAAGTGATGAATTGTGCATAAGTTTATTTCAAATAGAATCACTTATTTATAAACAAAAAGATAACCATATAAACTAGAAACTATATGTTATTCTTTGATTTTACCTTAGTATAAGCCAATATAAGTCTTTGATATTTGCTTGGGCTATAAATGGTGGTGCGTGTCATCATTTTTTCAGCAACAACTAGCTTAAGCCTCCATTCTTTTGTTTTAGGAGTAATTTCGTTTAGAGAATTATAAAGTGTCAGCATCCTTTTTTCCTGAACATAGATAAAAACATGAACAATGAGTTTTAGTTCTTATTGGAATCTATAATAGGGATGCTTAGTATTTTATGTAAACATTGTAAATAATCATGAAAGAAAAAGAAACATTAGAAAGAATTATTTATATATAAACTATATTGAATTGATTCATATAAAAAAGACAATAAAAAGAATATTGCTCTATGTTTGGAATGTTATCACTGTCAGAAGATGTTTGCTAGTGCTAATAGTTCTCTATAGACAATATTTTTTGTGCAATTATTATGGCAATTACCAATTGTAGTTGGCCTAATAACTACGCTAACAGAATTTTCAATTTTTGCTCTAGATAGAGTCATATAGAGTTGTCCATGAGAGAATACTGGTTGGAGTAAATATATTCCCACATAATCTAAAGTTTGTCCTTGGGCTTTATTTATTGTCATGGCAAAACTCAATCGAACAGGGAACTGGGTTTTTTTGATAGCACAAAGGGTTTTCTATAGAAGGAAATAATGCTCGCCAAAACACTATCACCAAAAAAATAAAAATAATAAAAGCAACCAATAAAAATAAATAGTTAAATTCCATTATTCCATTTTGTTTCAACAAAAATGCTTCAGTCAAAAAAAGGTTTTTTTTTTTTTTTTTTTTTTAAGTTGAAATTTATCATTAATGAGAAAATCCAGAGTTACAAAACTCTAAATTACAAGAGCTACACGCTCTAAAGCAATTGTACCAGAAATACATGGGGGTGTCTCCTCCATCCATATATTATAAATACAATTTTTAACGGCTTCTCTAGCCAAACCATAGGCGGCTTTATTAGAATTTCTTTTCACATGTCTGACCTGGGCCGTTTGAAAATGTCGTAGGAGCATTCTAGTATCATCGATAAGTGTCCGTAAGGACTAAAATTCTCTGTCACGGCCTGAAATGCTTTAATCACAATCAGAGAATCCCCTTCCAAGATTACATCTTGAACACCTATATCACGTCCAAACTCTGCTGCATAAATAGCTCCCATGGCTTCCTCGATAACCAGTTGTTGTTTGGTCTGAATTGTCAGACTCCTTGCTGCTATAACCTCTCCAAGTGACTCCCTGATAATCACACCCACACCCAACCAGGTCCACCATGCCAACGTCCCAATTAATTTTGTAGACCCCAGGTGGCGGTCTCCTCCAAACTTCCGACTCCTCACCTGCTGCACTTGAAATTTCATTCGCCAACTCATATTTCTCATTTGCTTCCAGGAAAAGTGCTAGGGACTACTTTGCTTCATGGGCCAAGCGGTTTGGACATGTAAAGAGACCTCCATGCAAGACTGTATTTCTCCTTTTCCAAAGGCTTCGAGAAATAGTCACAATTAATCCCATCTCTTCAAAACTGCATTTTTCTGATAGCGTCACCAAAACCTCTCTGAAATCTGTGCCCACGACCCCCATTTTTTGAATTTTTTGATAACATACCCCCCATACATCCCGTGCAGTTGGACACTCCCACAACACGTGATGTATTGTTTCAGTCTCTTGGCTACATATAAAACACCTCACCTCCAGATCCATACCCCTCCATAGAAGATTATCTCTGGTCGGCAATAGGTTACTACATGCCCTCCAGAGGAATACTTTCGTGGAATTTGGGATTTGAAGACCCCAGATCAATTTCCAGAAAGATTCCCAACCTTTTCCTTTTGAGCTCGCACCTTCTCACGTTAGTTTCTTTCTTGCTCCAAAAAATAGGCACTTCTAACTGTGAATGTACCAGATGGCGTTGCTTTCCAGACCATTTTATCTGGGTGGTCAAAGCTGCTCAGAGGGATATTGCAAATAAGTTCTGCTTCTTCTCTCTCAAAAATAGATTGTATCAATGGGACATTCCAACCCCTTAGATGTAGGTCTATAAAGGCTGCTACTGTTTCATCACTTGCTAAAAGAGAGTAGGGAGACTGAACTGAAAAGGACATTGGCTTAGGAAGCCATTTGGACCCCCAGATTTTTGCACTCTGCCCATTCCCTATCCGCTAAACCGTCCCTTCCCTCAACAGATCAGTGGCAGCCAATAAACTCCTCCACGGGAAGGACAGCCTGCTACCAATTTTTGCTTCTAACAAAGAACTTCGGCTGAAATATTTTGCTTTTAAAATGCTTCCCACCAAGCTATCTGGATTTTGGATAATCCTCCACCCTTGCTTAGCTAGAAGGGCCTTATTGATGTAAACTACAATGCCTAGGAATATATGAGGAAGGCCTGAATGAATAAATGTGTGAAGACGCCCCGAAAGATGGTGACACAATCCCAGACTCGCGCACCAAAAGAGGTAGTCCCTGGAACTGCAAACGATCGCACCTTGATTGCGATCGAGCACAATGCACCTGATTTGGAGAAGGTAGTCCTTGGAACTGAGACCGATACCTCCCTGCTTCTGCAATCGACCGCATGATCGAGCGCATAAAACCCTTGGAACTATGACTGAGCCTACGAATGAGCGCACAAGTCCCTGGTAGTGCGATCAATCGCACTATACCTGCTATCGAGCGCATTCGGGGAATTCTATGTTATTTTTCTGCTGTTATTTGTTTTAAACCGACTTAGTTTACTTATTTTACTAGGATTATGGTTGTAGTAGCCATAATTTCGTTATTTACTAGTACAGAGGGTCTTAGGGCTATAAATACATGATTATAGCATCTTGAAAAGACAGTTTATGTTATTTGATCAATTTTCTTTCAATAAGAATTACTCAGAGGAGTTTTCTTCATATTCCCTTAAAACCTTAAATAGACTCTATAGTTTTGAGAAGAATTATCAGATCTTTGATAGACTCAAGATCTAAGAATTATTTATCATTTTTCTTGTATTGTTTTACTCACTTCCACTTAGTCAGGCTGCATCAATTAGTATCAGAGATCAGTCACTTTCCATGGCTCCAAACACAAGACGGAAGAAGGGCAACCGCTTTGCAAGCTTACACGACGTGTATGAACGCGATGATTCAGTTCATGAAGAGCATGAGGTGACACCGGGAAGGCGCGAGGAAGGGCAGTTTGCGGCTATAAGGGATCAAATTGAAGACCTCACCACCCAACTGGCCGAGGCACGCCTCCATGGCTGGCATCTACGTCGACCCCCACCATGCGTGCCAAAGGAGGAAGACGAAGACGACGACGGGTATGGATCTGTAAACCCTTTTGCGGAGCGCCAAATGCAGGGCCGTCGACCCCCTACGCAAGCTCATGCTAATCGGTGGGAGAGTGGGTTCAAACTTGAGATTCCAGAATTCCACGGGGGTCTTCAACCCGAAGAATTCCTAGATTGGGTGGCGGTAGTTGAAGAGATTCTTGACTTCAAGGGGGTACCGGAAGATCGGCAAGTTTCTTTGGTTGCAACCAAATTTCGAGGAAGGGCTGCGGCGTGGTGGCAGCAATTGAAGCAAACTAGGGCACGAAAGGGAAAGAGAAAGCTCGACAATTGGTTGTCGGGAAAGATATGACTAACCTTTTTGCCCCACAATTACCTACGAACCATGTAGCAACGACTGCAAAATTGGAGTCAAGGTTCGAACTTTGAGGATGAATACACGGAGGAGTTTTACAAATTGTTGACATGAGTTGATTTGTTTGAATCGGAGGAACAATTAGTGTCCCGGTATATTGGGGGTTTGTAGCCACAAATTCAAGACACATTGAACCTCTTTGACCCCGCCAAGGTGTTGGAGGCTCACCAAAGGGCGTTGCTAATTGAGAAGGTGTCGGCACGAGGTTCCTTAAACTCATTTGGGTGTGGCGGCGATGGAGGCTACAACCGGTCAAGGGTTTCGTTCACAGCTCGGGAGACCCCTCCCCAATTGACAGGCCCAAGTAAAAACCCCACACCCATGGGGCAGCCAAGCTGACCCCGGGTTGCAACTGGCCCAGGTGTTTTTGTTGTGGAGAGATGGGCCACCGGATGGCGGATTGTCGCAAGGGAGAGAAGTATGGGAAGGTCATACTCGTCGATTCGAGAGAAACCTTCGATGAGCAAGGCGATGGAGAAGAGTAAGAAGCAAATTTTGACGACTTCGATGGGGCTGATGAAGAATTTGCCACTTGGGATGACACTCCTTTAGTGATGGTGAGAAGGATATGTTATACACCTCGGAAGGTGGAGGGAGACGACAGGCAGCGACATAATCTTTTCCACACAATTTGCACAGTTGGAGGCAAGGGGTGCAAACTTGTTATTGATGGGGGGAGCTGTGAGAACGTCGTGGCTGAAGAAGCGGTTTGGAAGTTGGGCCTGGCAACGGAGAAGCACCCTATGCCATATCGCTTGGAGTGGCTCAAGAAGGGGATGAGGTAATTGTATCTAAACGTTGTCTTGTGAATTTTTCAATTGGGAAAAGATATAAGGATACGGTGTGGTGTGACGTGGTGGCGATGGATGCATGCCATATACTACTCGGGAGGCCATGGCAATATGATAGGAATGCGCATTATGACGGAAGGAAGAACACATACAGTTTCTTGGTGGACAATGTGAAGCTCACTCTCCTACCTGATCCGGGAGAAGGGCTCAAGCCTTCAACTGGAACGGGTCAAACATTGTTGGCCAGACATGAGTTCATTAAGGAGATGCTAGAAGTAGGGGTGTCAAGGCGGTTACGGTTAGCGGTTATTGGCAATAACCGCTAACCGTAACCACCTTAGCAGTTAGTAGATTTCACGAACCGCAACCGCTAACCGCTTAGCGGTTAGTGAAATAGATAACTGCTCGCTAACCGCTTTTTCAAAATTGGGCCTTTTTTTCGCTTTCTTTAGGGCTTTTTGGCTTCCTTTTTTGGGCTTTCTAGGCCTTTTTGGGCTTTTTTTTTACCTTTTTTTTTTTTTTTTTTTTTTTTTTTTTTTTTTTTTTTAAGTGTCTTCTTGGGCCCAATTGCTATAAAAAGAGCCCATATTGAAAAATAAAAAATATTTGACCCAAAATTTACATTTACTTGTACTTTAAAAAAATTTCCTTAAATATTAAATCATAACCGGTTAACTTTTTTTTTTTTTTTTTAAAAAAAAAAAAACAACATAAAAAAAAAAAAAAAAAAAAAAAAATTCAATTGTGATTATAAGTAACACATTGTTGAATATTTAATGTCAATTACTTAATTTGATATTATATAATCACATAATCTCATTAAATTATATCATATGATTAATTATTTAAATTATTATCATATTTACGTATAATATTTTTTCTTTGAATTGAACTTAATATCTAATGGTAAATGGTAATGTTCAAACTCCTAAATCCTAAATTCCTAAAGTATCTAATAATGCTTTAATTAAATTGTAGTTATAAGTAATATATTGTTTAATTCAATTGAATCAATTGTGACTCTCATTGTACATGAATCATAAGATTAACTTGTAGACTTATGACTTATGAGTTATGTCATATTATATATGTATTATTTATTATTATATAATCATATGATTTAATGATCAAGTCATCATGTGATATAATCATATCAATCATAGTGATAATATATAAATTACTAAAATTATAATGATAATACATTAATACTTAAATTGTGTTTATAAGTAACACATTGGTAATTGTTTAATCCAATATCAATTACTTAATTTGATATTATACGAATCATATCATCATTGTACATTAATAATATGATTCATTTGAAGTCTTGAATAAAGTATTTGAATTGTCATTCAATCATATGATTAAGTATTGATATTATACATTTATATTATTCATATGCATATGTAGACTTATATAGACTTATAAGTTTATAACATACATTGGAAATAAGTCTCTAGATATTTAATTATTGTATTAATATGAATTGGTATACTTATGAGTTATGTCATATTATATATGTATAATTTGTTATTATATAATCAAATGATTTAATGATCAATTGATCATGTGATATAATCATATAAATTATAGTGATAATATATTAATACTCAAATTGTGATTTAATTATTTTTTAAAAAAAATTGTGATTTAATGATCAAGTGATTATATGATATAATCATATAAATTATAGTGATAATATATTAATACTCAAATTGTGATTTAATTATTTTTTTAAAAAAATTGTGATTTAATGATAAAGTGATTATGTTATATGTATAAATATTTTTATAATTATAATTATAAAAATATATTATATAAAAAGGCGGTTAGCGGTTAGCGGTTACGGTTAGTAAACCCAATAACCGCTAGGCGGTTAGCGGTTAATACAGTTAAGCGATTAGCGGTTAGCGAACGGTTTTTAACCGCCCGCATTGACACCCCTAGCTAAAAGCGAATTGTGGGTACTTACTAGTGGGTAAAGAAGGCAAGAAGATAGAAGAGGCACCGGAAGAAGCCAAGGGGTTAGTCGAAGAATTTGCAGACGTATTTCCGGTTGACTTACCCGATGAGTTACCCCCTGTTTGGGACATACAACACCAAATTGATTTGGCACCAGGATCGAGTCTACCTAACCGACCACATTACCGCATGAGCCCCAATGAGCATGAAGAGTTGAGGCGACAAGTGGAGGGGTTATTAGCCAAAGGACACATTCGAGAGAGCTTGAGCCCATGTGCGGTACCAGCTTTACTCACCCTTAAGAAGGATGGTTCATGGAGGATGTGCGTGGGTAGTAGGGCCATCAACAAGATCACTGTGAGATATCGGTTCCCTATTCCCCGGTTGGATGACTTGTTAGATCAATTGAGTGGGGCAACGATACTCACCAAGTTGGACCTAGGGAGTGGGTATCATCAAATTTGGGTGCGACCAAGTGATGAGTGGAAAACAATGTTTAAGACGCGGGAGGGACTCTTTGAATGGTTGGTGATGCTGTTCGGATTATCTAATGCACCTAGCACATTCATGAGAGTGATGAACCAAGCTTTTCGGCCTTTTATAGGGAGGTTTGTCGTAGTATACTTTGATGACATACTCATTTACAGCCCCAATAGAGAAACACACCTTCAACATATGAGGGAAGTACTTCAAGTACTCCTACAAGAGAAGTTCTACGCATCACTGGCCAAGTGCTCATTCATGACAGATTCGGTGCTTTTCTTGGCTATGTGGTGTCTAAAGACGGGTTGGCGGTGGACGAAGCAAAAGTGGCGGCTGTTTGGGATTGGCCCATTCCTACGACATTACACGAGGTAAGAAGTTTCCATAGATTAGTGTCCTTTTATAGGCGTTTCATTCATAATTTTAGCACCATCATGGCACCTATCACGGAGTGCATGAAGGCGGGAAAATTCTCTTAGAGTGAGGCGGCTACCAAAGCATTTGAGTTGATTAAGCTCAAGTTGACGATGGCCCCACTACTTGTCCTTCGGGATTTTGAATTACCATTTGAATTGCATTGTGACACTTCCAAAGTCGGCATTGGAGCAATTTTGAGTCAAGGTGGGAGACCGGTGGCATTCTTTAGTAAAAAGTTGAGTGGTTCAAGACTCAACTATAGCACATATGACGTAGAATTTTATGCGCTAGTGCAATCATTGAGGCATTGGAGTTCCTACCTTGCCTACAATGATTTTATCTTGTACTTGGATCATGAGGCGTTGAAGCACCTCAATAGTCAAGATAAACTCTCCTCCCGGCATGCGAAGTGGACTGCATATGTACAACAATTCTCCTTCACCATCAAACACAAGTCGGGAGCTTTGAACAAAGTGGCCGACGCCCTTAACTGGAAGTTGACTCTCTTGACTACCATGCCAAATGAGGTAATTGGTTTTGACCTTTTAAAGGATGCTTTATCAACTGACCATCTTTTTGGCCCAATTGTTGATGAAGTGTTGTTGGGAAATCGGAATGATTTTGGGCTGCATAATGGGTTCCTCTTCAAGGGCACACAGCTATGCATCCCCGAGGGTAGTCTCCGGTTGCGGATTATTCAAGAGCGCCGTAATGAATGGCACATGGGGTGGGACAAAACTTTCCAGTTGGTGGCGGAGAAGTTTTATTGGCCAAGCATGAGAAAGGAGGTGGAGAAGTTGGTGCGCTGCTATAGGGTGTGCCAAGTTTCAAAAGGAGCGGCTACAAATGCCGGTTTATATATGCCACTACCTATTCCTAAGGGTCCATGGACTAATGTGAGCATGGACTTTGTGTTGGGTTTACCTCGGACCCAAAAGGTAATGATTCTATCTTTGTTGTAGTTGATCGATTCTCTAAGATGGTTCATTTTATTGCGTGTAAAAACACTGCCGATGCCGTGAACTTGGTGCAATTGTATTTTCGAGAAGTATACCGTCTCCACGGCCTTCCATTGTCCATAGTTTCTGATCGCGACACGCGATTCCTTAGCCACTTTTGGCGGTGCTTGTGGCAGTTATCTTATACGAGACTTGTGGCGGTGCTCCAAATTAGGAAAATTCTATTTCACAACGATTTGTATAATTTTGAGTTGGCTTTTCAATGCTGCTTGAATCACCTCAATAGGATATTTGAGCTGAAAGTTATGGTCAAAATACTGAGACATGTGCAGAATCCAAATTTGAATCCAATATGATTTTGACTCCAATTTGAGAAATTCTTATTTAATCCTTTCTTTTATTTGATTAAACTTAACCATGATTGGTTAAGATTGACCATATCTTCTAGGTCTCCCCAATTTGCCCTTTAAGTTTGGAACTTTTCCGGAAACGCTTTCTTTTCTTCCAAAAACCTATAAAACAAAGAAAATACAAAAAGGAAATAAAATAGCATGAATTAACAAAAACTAAAGGATTAACACATGTAAGTTAAGGGCTAAAAATATGAATATTTTAGTACTTAACAGTAACATTTCTATTAAACCCTCACGGGACTTCACTCGTCCTACTAAGCATGCCTATGGGTTTAAAAGGCTTGTTGCATATGCTAAATACAATCATGTTTCCTACGACAGTGGAGGTAGAGTAGTTTCTGTTTTACTTTCTTTTTATTTTTAGTTTAGTATTGCTAAGAGATTACCAATATGTAAGTTTCGGGGTATGATAAGGTCTAAAATATACATATTTTAGCCCATTAATTTACGTATGTTAATTTCTTAGTTGTGTTACTTTGTGATGTTTACTTTCCTTTTTGTGTTTTTGTCAGTTTTTAGATGATTGAAGAAAAAGAAGCGTTTATGGAAAGTTTCAAGCATAAAATACCAATTTTGGTAAAAAGCTACAAAGAGGAAGGGGTCGAGCGCACAACTTAGGCTCGAGCGCACCAGTGCTCGAACGCAGCAAGCAGAAGGCTCGAGCGCACCATCGTTTGAGCACAGTAGAGAGTAGGATCAAGCTTAGGCATGCGCTCGAGTGCACACCCTTCGGATCGAGCGCACTCGAGTAGCCCAGATGCAAAAAGAGTCATTTTCCACTTTAAATTAAGTTTTCCAAACCCTAATTGGACTAGAAGTTAGACCTCCGATTTTACTAAGTTTTCTCGGGCTTCTAGGATTTTCCTAAGCCTATAAATAGACCTCTAAGCCTCACGAAAAATAGACAATCTTGGAGAGAAGAATTGGAGGCTCAGTCTAGAAGCATTATCGGTTCTTTCTTTTCCCTTTATTTAAATTATGTGTAACTAAACCCTTTGTTAGAGCTAAATTGAAGCCCTAATCATGTCTTTTTAGGATTTCGATATTGGTGTCTTTGTTACATTCATATTTTGGTATATTTAAATTGGTTATTTTCTGGTTAATTGAATTCCTCATATGAATGTGCCTGATCATCATATGCTTGTGTTTGGATGTGTTAATTAAGTTAATTTGGATGATTGAGTCTTGGACTTAATAAAGTGACAAAAGAATCTCATCACGGGTTCTTAGGGTAATCAACATGGAAAACCGGGAGTAGATACCATGCTCTAGGCTTCATATGTTTGTCGATTTCCATAGATTTATGATTTCCTAAAGAACAACTCAGTAGATATCATGCTAAATATTGTAGGGAAGAAAAGAGTTAGAGTAGATACCATGTCTAATTCATTGCTTATGGAGATCAATAACTTAAGAAGTAGATACCATGCCCTTAGGTTGACAAGCATTAAATATACCAGTATGATTGTAACATTTGGATATTGTTATCTTAATTAATCTCATTAGTGGTGGATATCAAAACTCTAACCCTCTCTTTATTATTTCTTTTTAGGGGAAAATAAACTTTACCCTCTGAACTATCCACCTATTTGTACTTTTAACCCAATGTTTAAAAAGTGACACTTTACCCCTCCAAAGTATCTAACATTGACACTTGAAGTATTTTGACTTGACACTTTACCCCGCCAAAACTTAGTTACTTCAGGGGGGTAAAGTGTCAACTCAAAATACTTCAGGAGTAAAGTGTACATCATGGAGGTCAAGTGTCAATGTTAGATACTTTAGGGTGGGGTAAAGTGTCACTTTTTAAACATTTGTGTTAAAAGTGCAAATTGGTGGATAGTTCAGGGGGTAAAGTGTATTTTCCATTTCTTTTTTAATCTTTTCAAAATTGTGACGATTCTGGTATTTTAATTTGGAAAATCAATTTTAAGCAAAATCAATAATTCTCGTGGGAATGATCTCGTATTTGCCTAACTATACTATCGTTTGATCTTATGCACTTGCGAGTAAAACGTACCGAATATTGTCTATTAATTTAGGTGGTAGTTGGCACAGCAATCGTCCAGCCGATCCAACAGATTCTGCCTCCTCCACCTGGAGCTCCACATATTCCAGATAACGATATCCAGAACCACGTAGCAGTGTTGGAAGCGCAGGTTGCGGGTTTGACAATATTATTATCTCCCCCTTAATCTCTATGTTTTTCTCTCTTTCCTCTCTTTTGTTATTATTTTCGCAATATTATTATTCCGCATTATGTATTTCTACAAAAATGTTGTTGGGCAACCTTTTTGGGATTGAGATCCCCTAAAATTTCCTTTAAATTTGAGATTCTCAAATTCATAAATCTTACCCGTTCATTTCATCTAAGCATCTAAAATAAGCCATATTTCAGCATTTAACAAGGAAACATGGCTTATTAAATTCCTTGAGGATGGCTTCCTCATTAAATGCTGAAACATGACTTATTTTAGACGCTTAGATGAAATAAACGGGTGAGATTTATGAATTTAAGAATCTCAAATTTTAAAAAAGTTTTAGGGGATCTCAATCCACCTTTTTGTATACCCATCTAATTAGTGACCTCTTTGTCAATTGAAATAATAATTTGATGGTAACTAGTTGGCATTTAAGGCAATATCACATTTCCAGACTTTTCTTCGATTCTTCTTCGTCTTCTCCCATACTTTAAATACTTTTAGAGAAAATTCATACTTTAATAAATGTTAAGTATTTGGGTAAAGTCCTCTTAAACCTCTCAAATTACCATCTCAATGACAATCTACCCCCCAAACTATCAATTGCGATAATTTACTCATCAAACTACCAAAACAATGACAATATGCTCCCCATCCCTAGCAAAATGACGAAATTATCCCTATAGAATTTTCAATAAGACAATATCCCTAAAAATTTGAAAAAAAAAAAAACAAAAAAAGAATTTAAAAAATTAAAAATTAAAAATTAAAAAACAAAAGTTAAAAAAAAAAAAAAAAAAAACATGGGTGGTTAGAAAGAACCACCCCTTGTGTGGCAAGGGGCGGCTTTGCAGCCCCCCCAGGTGCATGGGGTGGCTAAAAAGTGTTAGGGGGTTTCTCGGGCCACCACCAAAAACTTCTTTGGGTGGCCGGCCACCCCCGAAAACCGCTACCCCCAGAAATCTCAAGAACACCATGGAGATCGGCGTCTACACAGGCTACTCCCTCCTCGCCACATCACTTGCTATTCCTAATGATGGACAAGTACTAAAATTACACAAAACATTAACACATTTACAAATTAAACCTCTCAAAAATGAACCCAACAAATAAAAAAAATTCTATTTGTGATTGTTGCAGATCTTGGCCATGGAAATCAACAGAGAAAACTACGAGCTTGGCCTGCCGACCATCCAAAAAGCCGGCGTTGCCCACACCATCAACTTTAGAGAAGGCCTTGCTCTCCCAATTCTTGACCAAATAAAACTACCAAACATTTTTAGGGGGTGACCAGCCACCATCCAGGGGTGGTTTGGCACCCATGTTTTGCTTTTTATTTATTTTTTAATTTTTATAAATTTTAGTATTTTTTTTATTTATTTTAGTAAGAGTAATTTCGTCATTTTATTAAAATTGGAAGAAAATTGTCATTGTTTTAGTAGTTTGGGAGGTAAATTATCGCAATTGATAGTTTGTGAGCTAAATTATCATTGAGGTGATAGTTTGAGGGGGTTAAGAGGACTTTACCCAAAGGTTTTTTTTAACATGTGAGAAAACACATTTTTTCTAACATTTTTAACCGTCATTTATTACTCTTCTACTAATTATTTAGGAACCTAAACATTAATTTTTAAGAAATTCCAACATAGTAGAGGACACTTAGTATTTATCATAATGAGTTGATGAAAATTTCCTCTGAATCATTAATGACCTTGATCTGAGCAACTCAATTTATTCTGATATGGTTGGCTCCTCAGCCAATATGGCCTTCGCTGACAATGTAGAACATATATTCAGCAAAACGTATTACACAAATTAAAAAAAAAAAAAAAAAAAAAAGGAAGGTGCTCCATTAAGAAATAGGTTGTATCCAGCAAATTAGGTTTAATAAAAAAAATTATAAATAAGTGTTAAAAAATATGAAAGCAAGCACAATTACATAGTTTATGAGTAAATATTCAAGTCTCAATTTTGCTATAGATAGTATTCTACATAAATAGGAAAATTTTCATTTGCTACTCTTAATTTTTTATATATTTTGCAATCATACCCTTTGTATCACCCATCCCTAAATTCAAGGGCAAAAGTGAAATTTTCTTCTCAATTAACCACGAGACACCACTATTACATCATTAAACAATTAACGCAGCTGAAAAACCTGTAATAATTTTTATCTTTCAATTAATTAACTTGACAGACTTATCAATAAAACACACCAGAAATACTAATTCATCACATAAATTCATTACAACTAAATCTTAATTAAATATACAGCATGCCATACTAAGCATCTATACAAATCCACAAAGGCAAACTTAACTTAAGTCGACACCCATAAGTAGAGGTCACTTGAGTTTGTAATGTCTTATATTGCCTAAGTGTAAAAAATATGATGTATTTATATAAAATATGTTCTCTCTAAATGGTATGAGGCATTTATGGGATAAATCCAATAATAAAACCGTGTAGGCTAGGTCTAAAGCGAACAATATCATACCACTTGAAGCAGAACTGTTACAGAGTTCTTCTACCATGGACTTCTAAGCTCGCACCCTGAACTACGCCAAACCCTCTACCTTCAACATCTACACAATTGTAGGGACGTCACCACAATTGCAGAACGGATATATGAGTTTACAGTGCTAATAAATATGGAAATCATTGACTTTTCACTCTGAGTTGGCTTTCCATTATACCATGAGTTTAGAATAACAGTTACACTTGACATTACAATGCTTTAAAATTATTTCTATAACTGATAAAGTGAACACTGTAAACATGAAAAACTACTAAAGCATAATATTTTAGTTGTGAGTGGATGGAAATATATTTTTGGAAAAGTGAGTAACTAAAAAAGAAATAGCGTGTTCTTTAGCTAAATATCTGCTAAACCAAATGTAAGCGCTTTGAAAAAATTGGTCAGAACCCATGTATTTAGTACATGAGATAATTAAAGAGATAGATTATTAAAAATTATTATTGTTGGCATAATTTTGTTTCTACATAATGGATATAAGATGGTTGAAAGGATGATTGCAGCTTCAAATATGAATAATTGTCTAAAAAATTTCAAAAATTCAATGGCATCTAGTTAAGAAAAATATATGCCACAATTCAACATATTGTAATTAATATTTATTAGTTAGATTAAGACTTCATCCAACCAAATTAAACATGGTTTACCAGCACAATGCAGCACCAGAAGTATTTGTTCAGATAAATAAAAAAAAAATAGAAAAGCTGATGTCACCCCAGAGAATGATATCTCATCATAAATTAATTAATGCAAATCTAAACTACTACTAATACTACATATATTGGGGAAGACAACTGCTGTTGATGGAATTGAAATACAAAGCAAACTTTCTTGTGACGGAGTTTGGTGCATATTGGAATCTTTTTGTAGAAGGATGTCTCGTGTGTCTTGTATGATTATTGTCCCAAGCAAATAATTTTGGCCAGTTATAGCATCTAGTTTTTTTCATTAAAAAAAAAAAAAAACATGTATTGCTCATATGCTCGTATCAATTTTATGAGTAATGATATAATGCACGCCTGGCGTGCATCAACAGTGATGCACGCCAGGCACAAAATTTTTTTTTTTATTATTTTATTATTTTTTTTTTTTAAAAAAAAAAAATTTTGCACTGGCGTGCGTGGGCGTGCCACGCACGCCGCGTGCATTGTATCATTACTCCAATTTTATATATCGGATGGAGAAAATCCATACAAAAATATCTCTCTTTAACTCATCATCATCGAGTACATGGGCATGAGCTGGTCAAGGTCCCCCATCTGGACATTTAATCAAACACTCTTCGTCAATATGACATTTTAATCAAACATTGCTGGCTTTTCTCTCCCCAATTCTTCTTCCTCTTTTTTCATATTTCAACGGATCCAACCAAATATTTAATGACCTCTTTAATTCTTTTGTCCGAATCACCAACCTCGTCAACTAAAATTATTCTGATTAGATTGACTTCTGAGCCAATGTGACCTTCACTGACAACGTAGGAGCTAGTAGATGTGGGTTTCAAGCAAAGATGATCTTTGGTGTAATAACTATCAGCATAGCCCAAACTTCAAGGTGGAATTAAGGTGGCATTAAAATGACGTGGTGGACTTCCATCTTATTTACCGTCGCTAAGACGGCATTGTGATGGGTTTTAGGTGGCATTGAAATGATGAATATTTCTGATTGGATTGACTCAACGTAGGACCTATGAGTGAATAGTCAGTAGATGTGGCTTTTAAGCAAAGATGATCTTTGGTGTCCGTGGCGGAGCTAGCCATTTTATATTGAGGGTGTCATTAAAATTTTTTTTGCGTCTTACAAATTTTTTTTATCATAAAAATTTGGTAATTCACACAATATATGTATTACAAAAAAATATCTATAAAAATTCATAAATATGTGTTCAAATTGATATATTAAAAATGTAACATGTCGACATTATATCAAAAAGATAAAAATACAAAAAAAAAAAAAAAAATTGTCTAGAATTTTTTGAGGGTGCCGTGGGTTAAAACAATTTTTTGAAGGTGCCGTGAGTTAAAACAAAAAAGAATTTTGAGGGTAAAAAGAATAGAATTTTTTGTAAAAAGATTTTTTTTTTCTTTATTTTTTATTTTGAGGGTGCCATGGGTTAAAACCAAAAATCAAAAAATAAAATAAAATAAAAATCCTTGGGGTGCCGTGGGGCAACGTGGCTCCGCCACTGATTTACTTTTTATATCATATCATTTATTTTTTACTACAATTCAAATAAAGAAATCATTACAAAACAAAAATTTTTACTTTTCAATATCATTATTTTTACTTTTCTATACTAATTATTATTCTTTTTTTTTTTTTTCACAAATTGATAACAAACAACTCCTAGGTTTCATTTGGCAAAGGCCTTTGAGACTGGATACTATTATCTTACCTTTTCATTTTCATAACATTCTTACTTTTTATATTATACCAATTACTTTTTATTACTGTTAAAAAAAAAATCATTACAAAACAAAAAATTTTCACTTTTTCATACAAAACGTCCATATTTTTCATTTTTCCAAAAAAAAAAAAAAATCTTATATATTTTTTTTTTACGTCAAAAAAATATATTTCCACTTAAACCTCTAAAGCCTTTAACAAACGGAAAGTGAACCAATTATATACACACATTTCATTCCCTTGTTTGACAAGTTGTGTTGGTATGGGAATAGAATAAGCGTGAGTGGCATTGGTCTCCTTAACTTATCACTCAGAAATTATCTTTTACTACAATAATCGTATTGGACATGACTTTGAAAAAAGAAGTCCTCCACTACCCCTGTGAAAAGGATATGCACGAAAGAGGACGGTGAAAAGTATATGCACAAAAGAAGTCCTCACGAAAGAAGTCCTCCACTATCAGCGGTCGAGCCAACCATTTTATATTGGACGTGACACTAAAATTTTTTTTATGCCTTAAAAATTTTCTTTATCATAAAAATTTGATAATTCACACAATATATGCATTACAAAAAATATCCATAAAAGTTCATACATATGTGCTCAAATTGATATATTAAAAATGTAACATGTCGACATTATATCAAAAAGATAAAAATACAAAAAAAAAAAAAAAAAAAAAAAAAAAAAAAAAAATTGTCTAGAATTTTTTGAGAGTGCCGTGGGTTAAAACAATTTTTTGAAGGTGCCATGAGTTAAAACAAAAAAGAATTTTGAGGGTAAAAAGAAAAGAATTTTTTGTAAAAAAGATCATTTTTTTTTTTTTTAAAGCAAAAAAAAAAAAAAAAATTAAACCCCAAGGGGCAACATGGCTCTGCCACTGTTTGCTGTAATAACTATCAGCATAGCCCAAACTTCAAGGTGGCATTAAAATGACGTGGTAGACTTGCATCTTATGTATCGTTGCAAAGACGGCATTGTGATGGGTTTTAAAACATCTTCAACGAGGATTGAGATTTATTAAATTTTTTTAAAATTTTTAAATTAATAAATTTTAACTGTTGATTTCATATAAATATTTAAAATAAGCTATGTTTTAACGTTTAATGAACAAATATGACTTATTAAATTTCTTGAGGGTAACTTTCTCATTAAATGTTGAAACATGATTTTTTTTTTTTTTTTGACATGTCCGCACAAGAGGGGAGAGGGGGATTCGAACTAATGACCTCTACTTCATTAAGTGTAGTCCCAACCGATTGAGCTACTTCTTGGGGATATGTTGAAACATGACTTATTTTAGACTCTTAGACGAAATGAATGACTGAAATTTATGAATTTAAGAATTTCAAATTTAAAGAAAATTCTAAGGGAATTCAATCCTTTAATAAAAGTAGGCAAAATAATTATTGAAAAAGTATAAATTTTTACTGTCGTTACTCATTTTTTCATACACACTCTAAAAAGTTTTCTATTCTACTATTTATTTTCTTTAAATATTATTTTATGTGAAAAAAAAAAAAAAAAAGTGCTAAAGAAAGAAATAGCTGAGTAAATAGTCCGTAGCCGTGGGTTTCAAGTCCAAAAGATGATTTTTGGAGTAATAACTATAGAGTAGGCCAAACTTCAAGGTGGCATTGAAATGACGTGGTAGACCTACATAGTTCATCTATGTAGGTCTACCACGTAGATGGAGTCTTGGTGATATTTGGCAACTCTCTATCCTTATTTTTACTTTTTTTTTTTTTTTAAAAAAAAAAATCTTCTTAAATTGTTTTTTTTTTTTTTTTTTTCTAGAACAAAAATTAATATCCATCACATCAATCATTACTTATTGCTATTCAAGCAAAAAATTCACAAAATTTTTTTATCAAACACACCCTTAATCTTGTAAACTTATTTTAGGTGGTTCGGTTAATTCTTATAGCATTAACTTATCTAACTTTAAGGTGGCATCAGGGGCGGAATTGAAACTTTTATTTTGTGGAGCAAAATCTTTTAAAAACTGCATAGGGGGAATTTAATTTTAAATGACTATTTAAAAAAAAAAAAAAAATATTGGGACCGACCCATGGCTTGGAGGGCTAGGCCCCAAGCCAAAGGATGGTTCTGCCCCAAGGTGGCATTGAAATGACATGGTTCAGCCCCCCAAGCCAAAGGGTGGATTCCACCCCTTGGTGCATTGAAATGACATGGTACACTTGCATAGTTCGTCTTAAGTACTGTTGTCAAGAGGGCATTATTTGAATAGAAAAACTTATGTAGACTTTTCTTCTTCTTTTCCTAGTACATGGAGATGATGTGGCTGATTGTGCGTCTTTCATTAGGATATACATACTCTTGAAATTCTTAAATGCGTTCTCATTTAGCTCTTTATTTTAACAAAATTCTTACTTAAGAGAGTAAAAATGTTTTTTTTTTTACTTAATTTTTTAGCGTCCAACCTGCCCCCCACTTTGAGGAAAAAAGTGGGGGACCACGTACACTTCTTATTAAACAAATAAAAATTTGGGTAAAGTCCACATACCCACCTCAAATTACCACTCAATTGACAATGTCCCCCCAAACTCTTAATTGTGACAATGTCCCCTCCAAACTACCAAAACATTGACAATGTTCCCTCCAAGGCAAGCAATAAGACAAAAATGCCCCTCTAGATTTCTCAATAAGACAAAAATATTCCTATAAATTAAAAAAAAAAAAAAATTTGATTTTTTAAAAAAACTAAAAATTTTTGAATTGTGAAAACAATTTTTTTTTTAAAAAAAAGGGAATTTTTTTAATTTAGTTTTAAAAAACAAAAAATTTCATTTTATTAAGCGAAAATTTTATTTTTTAAACGTAAATTTTTATTTAAATAAAATTATAAAATAAAATAAAAAAACGAAAAATTTTCAATTTTTATAAAAAAAAATAATTATAAAAAAAAAATCGAAATTTTTAAAAAATATTTCTTATAAAATTGATTTTAAAAAAGAAAAAATTGGCCAAGTTTGGATTTTTTTTTTTTTTTTTGTTAGTTTTAGGTTTTTTCTAGAAGTTTTAATATTTTTGTTTATATTTTACTGAGGGTAATTTCGTCATTGGGGAGAACATTGACAATTTTTGGTAGTTTGGGGGGGGGGGGACATTGTCATAATTGAAAGTTTAGGGGGGATATTGTCAATTGAGTGGTAGTTTGAGGGGGTTATGTGGACTTTCCCCTAAAAATTTTGTTTCTCACTCCTCACGAATTTTCTTTCCTCTTCTTCTCTTTCATTCTTTAGATAAATTTTGAAAATATAAACGTTAGAAAAATGACAAATTTTTAAATATATGAATGTTAGAAAAAAAAAAAAAAAAATTCTTCAAAAATAATATTTAAATAAAAAAATGAAAGCATATCCCTAGTTGTCGTTTTGGCAAAGTTGACATGACTATATAGACTTACCATTTGGGCAAAGTTGGAGGTTAGAGCCATATATATATATATATATATATATAAGGTGTACCTTAAGGACTACTTCTTACCCATTTTTCTTCTGGTTTGATAGATCAAACAAGAACCATGCTATATCTAAACCCTTATCATCTCCTTTTCACCATGCTTCTCTTTTGCATTTTATCCATGAATCATGCCTGCAATCAAATAGAACGCGACTCTCTCATGTCCTTAGCCTTCAACCGTACATCTTCTCCTCCACTAAATTGGTCTTCCATTGATTGTTGTCACTGGGAAGGCATTTCTTGTGATCATAAACGTCAAGTCAGCCATATTTGGTTACCTTCTAAAGGCCTCAATGGGAGCATATCTCCTTATCTCGGAAACCTCACACGTCTTTCCCACCTTAATCTCTCACACAATTCACTTTTGGGTCCTCTCCCTACCAAATTGTTTTCATCCTTAACTCAACTAAAAGTCCTTGATTTGAGTTACAACAAAATATTTGGAGATATTGAAGACATATTTGGTTGGCCAGCTTCCATTCAAATTGTTGACATTTCTAGTAATCGCTTGTATGGAACAATCCAATCTTCCTTCCTCCAACAAGCTTGGAACTTGACTCAACTTAATGTCAGCAACAATAGTTTGACAGGTCCTATTCCTTCATCTCCTTGTGTTAATTCTACCATTGTTAAGCTCTTCGATTTCTCCCATAATCATCATAGTGGTCATATTCCTAGTGGGCTTGGGGAATGTTCCAAACTAAGGGTTTTTCGGGCAGGTTTTAATTCTCTCTCAGGATTGCTTCCTCATGATATATACAATGTGATAGGATTAGAAGAAATCTCCTTACCTTTCAATAATCTTTCAGGACCCATTAGTGGTGACATTGTGAACCTTGCCAAACTCACCTACCTTGATTTATATGGAAATAAATTGAGTGGCAAACTCCCTGTAGATATTGGGAAGCTCTTCAAATTAGAGCACTTACTCCTTGGTGGGAACTTCTTAACAGGTTCTTTGCCCCCATCTTTGATGAATTGCACAAATCTCAGAGAATTGATTTTACGCTTCAATTTCTTTGATGGAGATATCTTCACACTTAATTTCTCTGGTCTTCATCAACTTACTATAGTTGACCTGGCGTTTAATGAATTTTCCAGTTACTTGCCAGTAAGCCTTTACTCATGCAAGTCCCTAATTGCAATTCGACTAGCTAAAAATCGACTGGAGGGACAAATCCAACCTGAAGTGCTTCAATTGAAATTCTTATCCTTCCTTTCACTTTCTCACAATAGTTTGACCAATATCACAGGCGCAATCAGGATTTTGATGCATTGCAAGACTCTCAAGATAGTTTTCCTTGCAGGAAATTTTCTGCATGAGGCAATGCCAGCTGACGATACGATGGTTGGGTCTGATGGATTTGAAAATCTCCAATTTTTGGATCTTGCCGACTCCCAACTGACAGGTCAATTACCAATATGGTTATCAAAGCTTAAGAAGCTAGAATACCTTAATCTAAATTCGAACCGTATAACGGGTTCAATTCCTAATTGGTTGTCGACTCTTCCAATGCTCATCGGGTTGGATATCTCTAATAACCTCATTTCAGGTGAATTCCCAAAGGAACTTGGTGCATTGCCAGCATTAGTGTCACCAAAAGCTCTAGAAGACAACAATTATTTGGATTTACCAATTTTTGGCTCCTCAAGAAGAAGTACTATCCAGTACAATTTTCTGTTAAACGTGCGACCATCAATATTGGCTACAAACAATTGTCTTAGCGACAATATCCCCATTGAGATCGGTCGTTTGAAGCTGCTTCATGCTCTGGATCTTAGTCATAACAACTTCTCCGGCAACATTCCAGAGAAATTATCTGAGCTCACAAACTTGGAAATATTGGACCTCTCTGCAAATCAATTGTCCGGCGAAATACCAGCATCACTAAGTAGTCTAAATTTTTTGTCACATTTTAGTGTTGCAAACAATGATCTGCATGGACCAATACCATTAGGCACTCAACTCCAAAGCTTTAATGCTTCTGCATATGAGGGCAATCCTGGACTCTGTGGTGCCCCACTTTCACATGAGTGTCCTCACATTGTTAGCAACAATGGAGACACTCAGGATGAAGACAACGGGCCTAGAATCCCATGGCTCTTTATTACTATTGCTCTTGGCTTCATTACAGGCTTTTGGGGAATTTGCGGTCCATTACTTTTTAGCTATAAGTGGAGAGTTGCATATTTCCAATTCCTTGATAACCTAAAAGATAAGTGTGTAGTCTTCTTCTTTAAAATTGTATATCGGTCCTTTTAGAGTATGTATGTTGTCAATCGGTTGCTTTAGAGTCTGTCATCAATTTGAATAAGCTATGGTTTTGTTAGTTTTCATATTTTCAATTTGCACTCACTGTGATCCCCGTTGTGGAGAAAATAAACTAATCTTGTTTACATTGTTTGTTATGCCATTTGCCATCGGTCGGAAGTGTAAAATCAAAGCTTATTTAGTCATTGCGACAGTCTCCAAATAAGAAATAGGTTGTATGACTACATTGACCAGGTGCTCCATTAAGAAATAGGTTGTATCCAGCAAATTAGGTTTAATAAAAAAATTATAAATAAGTATTAAAAAATATGAAAGCAACCACAATTACATAGTTTATGAGTAAATATTCAAGTCTCAATTTTGCTATAGATAGTATTCTATATAAATAGGAAAATTTTCATTTGCTACTCTTAATTTTTCATATATTTTGCAATCATACTCTTTGTCTCACCCATCCCTAAATTCAAGGGCAAAAGTGAAATTTTCTTCTCAGTTAACCACGAGACACCACTATTACAACCTTAAACAATTAACGCAGCTGAAAAACCTATAATAATTTTTATCTTTCAATTAATTAACCTGACAGACTTATCAATAAAACACACCAGAAATACTAATTCATCACATAAATTCATTACAACTAAATCTTAATTAAATATACAACATGCCATACTAAGCATCTATACAAATCCACAAAGGCAGACTTAACTAAAGTCGACACCCATAAGTAGAGGTCACTTGAGTTTGTAATGTCTTATATTGCCTAAGTGTAAAAAATATGATGTATTTATATAAAATATGCTCTCTCTAAATGGTATGAGGCATTTATGGGATAAATCCAATAATAAAACCATGTAGGCTAGGTCTAGAGCGAACAATATCATACCACTTGAAGCAGAAGTGTTACAGAGTTCTTCTACCATGGACTTCTAAGCTCGCACCCTTAACTACGCCAAACCTGCTACCTTCAACATCTACACGATTGTAGGGACGTCACCACAATTGCAGAACGGATATATGAGTCTACAGTCCTAATAAATATAGAAATCATTGACTTTTCACACTGAGTTGGCTTTCCATTATACCATGAGTTTAGAATAACAGTTACACTTGACATTACAATGCTTTAAAATTATTTCTATAACTGATAAAGTGAACACTGTAAACATGAAAAACTACTAAAGCATAATATTTTAGTTGTGAGTGGATGGACATATATATTTGAAAAAGTGAGTAACTAAAAAAGAAATAGCGTGTTCTTTAGCTAAATATCTGCTAAACCAAATGTAAGCGCTTTGAAAAAATTGTTCAGAACCCATGTATTTAGTACATGAGATAATTAAAGAGATAGATTATTAAAAATTATTATTGTTGGCATAATTTTGTTTCTACATAATGGATATAAGATGGTTGAAAGGATGATTGCAGCTTCAAATATGAATAATTGTCTAAAAAAATTTCAAAAATTCAATGGCATCTAGTTAAGAAAAATATATGCCACAATTCAACATATGGTAATTAATATTTATTAGTTAGATTAAGACTTCATCCAACCAAATTAAACATGGTTTACCAGCACAATGCAGCACCAGAAGTATTTGTTCAGATAAATAAAAAAAAATAGAAAAGCTGATGTCACCCCAGAGAATGATATCTCATCATAAATTAATTAATGCAAATCTAAACTACTACTAATACTACATATATTGGGGAAGACAACTGCTGTTGATGGAATTGAAATACAAAGCAAACTTTCTTGTGACGGAGTTTGGTGCATATTGGAATCTTTTTGTAGAAGGATGTCTCGTGTGTCTTGTATGATTATTGTCCCAAGCAAATAATTTTGGCCAGTTATAGCATCTAGTTTTTTTCATTTAAAAAAAAAAAAAACATGTATTGCTCATATGCTCGTATCAATTTTATATATCGGATGGAGAAAATCCATACAAAAATATCTCTCTTTAACTCATCATCATCGAGTACATGGGCATGAGCTGGTCAAGGTCCCCCATCTGGACATTTAATCAAACACTCTTTGTCAATATGACATTTTAATCAAACATTGCTGGCTTTTCTCTCCCCAATTCTTCTTCCTCTTTTTTCATATTTCAACGGATCCAACCAAATATTTAATGACCTCTTTAATTGTTTTGTCCGAATCACCAACATCGTCAACTAAAATTATTCTGATTAGATTGACTTTTGAGCCAAGGTGACCTTCACTGACAACGTAGGAGCTATGAGTGAATAGTCAATAGATGTGGGTTTCTAGCAAAGATGATCTTTGGTGTAATAACTATCAGCATAGCCCAAACTTCAAGGTGGCATTAAAATGACGTGGTAGACTTGCATCTTATGTACCGTCGCCAAGACGGCATTGTGCTGGGTTTTATAACATCTTCAACGAAAATTGAGATTCACTAAAATAGACTTGCATCTTATGTACCGTCGCCGAGACGGCATTGTGATGGGTTTTAGGTGGCATTGAAATGACAAACTATTCTGATTGGATTGACTCAACGTAAGACCTATGAGTGAATAGTCAGTAGATGTGAGTTTCAAGCAAAGATGATCTTTGGTGTAATAACTATCAACATAGCCCAAACTTGAAGGTGGCATTGAAATGACTTGGTAGACCTACATAGTTCGTCTTATGTACCGTTGTCAAGACGGCATGGCATTGTGATGGAGTCTTGGTGCTATTTGGCAACTCTCTATCCTTACTTTTACTTTCTTTTTTTTTTTTCTTTTTTTTTTTTTTAATTTAAAAAAAATCTTCTTAAATTGTTTTTTTTTTTTTTTTCTCACACAAAAATTAATATATATCACATCAATCATTATTTATTGCTATTCAAGTTAAAAATTCACAAATTTTTTTTTTATCAAACACACCCTTAATCTTGTAAACTTATTTTAGGTGGCCGGCTAATTCTTATAGCCTTAACTTATCTAACTTCAAGGTGGCATCAGGTCGGAACTAAAACTTTTAATTTGTAGGGCAAATTAAAAAAAAAAAAACAAATCATAGGAGAGAAATTTAAATTTTAAATGACAATTTTTTTAAAAAGAAAAAATTAAAATTGAGGACCAACCCATGGCTTGGGGGGGGCTCTGCCCCAAGCCGAAGGGTGGTTTCGCCCCCAAGGTGGCATTGAAATGACATGGTTCTGCCCCCAAGCCAAGGGTGATTCCACCCCCGGATGGCATTGAAATGACATGGTAGACCTGCATAGTTCGTCTTACGTACCATTGTCAAGACGGCATTATTTGAATAGAAAAACTTATCTAGACTTTTCTTCTTCTTTTCCTAGTACATGGAGAAAAACAAATGGGCGTCAGGCCAACTTCTAGTTTCATATTAAGAACAAACATGAGTATATATAAACTACAAGCCACCGATAAATCTAATTTAAGTGATTCAAGTTAAACAGCATACCACCTTTCTTTTTCTCTTTGAAGCCTTTCATCGAACATCATCTCTGCACCCTTGGCCTCTTCATCACCGTCTACCTCTACCATCCAAGCCATCACCGGTCCAAACACCAGCCCTAGGAAACAAAAATCAGTAAATTACCACTCAGATATACAGTATAACATTTGACCAATCCAAAACAACATAAACATACGCTTCGGTCTCTTTCCCAACATATTCTCAGCAACCAAACAGAAAATACCAAAAATATCAAACACCCGGAAAAAAAAAAAAAAACTAGGGAGTTTAATCAGAAAACAAACATCCAGAAAGCATAAGGACCATTCACCAAAACGAGAAATACCCGCCAAAATCAAACACAAAACGACCACAAATGCTCACATAACCATGCGAAAATTAAAAACCCAAAAACAAAGAGGAAGCCGGCCACCCCTTCAAAAAAAAATTTTTTCAAAAAAATTATTATGCCGATGCGGCAAAACGATGTATTTTGATTGGGACTAAGAGGCGTTACACAAATTTGAGAAAATTTAATGGTGGAGATTTATTTAGTATTTTGATTAATCCATGGAGTAAAATATAAAAAATAAAAACTTAGGAATTTTACAGTTTTGGCGGAATGACTCAAGAATTTATAATATATTTACCCATAGCAAATAAGATGCAGAAGAAAGACAACAACCAAGGTACCTGCTCATATTTCCCTTTGCATTTCTTATAAAAATTATTCAAATATTTCTTTTCTGTGTTGGATGCTTCATAATTCGCTTCAAAATCTTTCACTGTTTTGGGGCTTTTTTCTGAACATCTTTACCATTTGAATAGTATATACTATATGTAAATTGTCCTGAAAAAGATTTGCATACATATACATATATTTGTAATAGGAAAAAATACATTTTACCCTTATGAAGTATCCACGCATTTGTGTTTTGGCACTCAATGTTTAAAAATTGACAAAAGACCCTCACAATGTATCTGACATTGGCAAAAAATATCATCCGTCCATCAAATCTATTTATTTGGACGGAAACCAAGTCAAGTGCATGGCACGTGACCTTTTTCAGCCAAAACTTTCAAAAATGCATTCGGGGTAAAGTGCAAACATAAATAACTTGGGGGGGGGTTAAAGTATGAATATAAACATAAACTTAAAACAAAAGGTTAATATTCCAAAAAAAAAAAAAATTTAAAAAAAATTGAAAGAAAAAACCAAAATCTAAACCTAAACTTAAAACAAAATAAATTCAAAAAAAAGAAATACTTTAAACTAAAAAAGAAAAAAGTGGGAGGTGGCCGAGCCATTTGGGGGTGGCTTCCCCCCATGCGCGGCGAAATGACCCAATTTGACCAACGGGGTGACTAAGCTACCCCGTGTGTCCCATTGGGGTGGTCCCACTACCCCCTAATACCTTAATGGGAGTGGTCGAAACCACTCCAAATTAGCTTGTTCGGCCCAGCCTAAGGTCATTTAGCCAAATGAAAGGTAGAATTTTGTGTGTGTGTATATATATATATAACAATTTTATTCTTCACTCAAAAGGAACTTACTCCTCTCGATTGAAATCCACTGGAGAGGATCTGATTCCGTGGCATTACTAGTCACAAAAAGCTATGGGCTCATTTTGCTTTAATATTTGGACAAATAAGTTTTGAAATGACCTAGTACATTATAGCAATTTCTTTCTTCTTCTTTTCATTTTTTTTAAAAAAAAAAATTTGTATTATTTATTAATATTTTAAATCCATCCCTTTGCTGCATTGATCTGGTTGGCATAGGAAAGGTTATTAACCTGCCTAGGATTTATGGAGTGGGGGGACAATTTTTTTTTTTTTTTTTCGTTAGGGAGATAGACTTAAATAAATACAAAAGCGCACACACATATATATATATATATATATATATATATATATATATATATATATATATATATAATCTCTCTGTATTTGTGTTTATGCGTATTTATATAAAATAAAAGTATAGAAGTCTTAAATTTAATCTCATGGCATCACAAACACATAATAATATAAACAAGGGAAAATGTATAATAAGTCCCTGAGTCAACCCTCCAAAATTTAAAACTTCCTAAGTTTTTTTTTTTTTTTTTTTTTTTTCTCGAAAATTTACTCCCTGAGTCAATTGAAATGACAATAAAATCCTTGCCGTCAAAATTTTTTAACAATCGTTAGGGCCGCTCAAAACGTGCCGTTTTATATGATTAAAATATTAATTTTTTATTAATTTAATTTAAAAAATTAAATCTAAAAAAAAATTTAAAAATTGAAGGGTAGCCAGGGATGACAGCGACCACCACCCAACCCCTATGGGGTGGCTTGCGGCCACCACCAGGTGGTTTGGGGTGGCTCGCGGTGACCCCATTGGGGGTTTGGGGTGGCCTCCTAAAAGGCAAGAGTGAAAACGGGTTATACCCTTTAAGGCTTCGAAGATGTTCATCCACAAATGCTCCTGTCTTCATTGCATTTATAGGAATAAAAGCTTCTATTTTAATGTGAAACTCTAGACTTGGCCACCCTTGCTTTTCCACTGTCAATCATGTAATAAAGTTTTCCTCCAAATTGGGTTAGAGAAATTTCCTTCAACCTAGTTTATAAAAATGACATGTGTCTCTTGAATATGTGAGATGCACATTATTTTTTAATAGCATGGTCAAAGTTGGAATACATTTTATTAAAAATTCATGTGCATCTCACATGTTATTAAAAAAATGGACACATGTCACTTTGATGGACTAGGTTGAAGGAAATTCCTTCAACTCAGTTTGGAGGAAAACTTTGTCCATACTAATCTCATACATACACGGTTAGCTAAGCTACTAAAAAATGAGTGGCTTACCTAATCTTTTTTTGTCGGATTAAATTAATCGTGTAAATTGCTATAAAAAAACCCCACCCCCTTGCATCCACACCGTTTCTCAAACTGCAACTCTCTCTCCCCCTCTCTTCGATCTCTCTTCTCTGTTTCTTCTCTATTTCGTTATCTATCTCTCTATTTCTCTTTTTTCCGTTTCTCTACAAAGCAACGATTTTTCACGCCTCTCTCTCTCTCTCTACATTTCTATACCAGTATTTTTTTTTTTCTTATGGCATCCTCGGATTATCACATACCAGTTTTTTTTTTTGGTATATATATATATATATATATATATATATATATATTTTGTAAACAAATTTTTTTCAATCCCCCCTCTCTCTCTCTGTTTCTCTCTCTCTCTCTCCGTTTAAGTGCCAGTTTTTTATTTTTTTATTTATTTTGTTATTTGATTCTTTTTTTGTTGTTTTTTTTTTATTATTATTATTATTATTTTTTTTTTATGGCATCCTCTAATTATCACATATCAGTTTTTTTGGTATGCATATATATTGTAAACAATTTTTTTTTCATCCCCCTCTCTCTCTCTGTTTCTCTATCTCTCTCTCCGTTTCTGTGCCAGTTTTTTTTTTTTTTTTTTTTTTTTTAGTTTCCTTTTTTTTTTTAATATATATATATATTTTATGGCATCCTTTGATTATCACATACCAGTTTTTTTGGTATGTATATATATTGTAAACAAAATTCATAACAATTGTTGTTGTTTATATATTGTAAAAAAAAAAAACAAAAAAACCATGAATGAAATTTGACTCCAGTGTGTATTCTTTGTATTCATATACCTTATAATATAGACGTGTGTTGTTTGCTTACAGTTATGGCATGATTAAGTTTAGCTACAAGGAACATGATAAAGTTCCTTTATTGATGGTTAAGATGTTTGGTTATATATTTTTAATTAAGAACAATTGCTATATCATTTTAATTGAGTTCCTACAAAATGATATCAAGATGGTTGATGTGTTTTTCGTAGTTTTTTTTTTTTTTTTTTTTTTAAATGGTGATATGATGATTATGTGATTATTTTATATAAATAATTTTGTAGCATAATTGCAAAAAATAAAAAAGACCACGTACCTGACATAATTAAAAATAAAAAATAAATTATAGTATAGTTGTTTATGTTTCAAAAAATAAAGAAAGAAAGTCCTTAATAATATAAGTTATATTTGTATTATAAGGGTATTTTAGAAAATTTGATCACAATATGATTCCATTTATCAACATATTGCATTGTACTAAATGAAGGAATACATAATCCGTGTTCTATTCTAACGTTACAACCAAACAAAGGAATGTGAGTAGCTAGTCTACTCCACACTCTTCTATTCTTATTAGTAACTAATCATTTTTTAATGAACTAGACATTCCGCGAATCAAACGAGACCTAAGTCTTCCAATGAGCCCACGCAAAACTAGAAGATACTAAAAGAAAAACCAGAAAAAAGTGCCAAGAAAAAAGTGTTCAATATCATTTTAAAAAAATTATATAACTGCACTATGTTGAGGTTGAATTTAGGGGTGTACATAAAGGCAGATATTAACCGTCCGCATCCGCTATTTGCAACTATTTGCTAATCGCAAATGTGAATGCAGATAGCTTTTTCAAGGTATGCAAATGTGGTGATTAACTTCATCCGCATACTCTTTATATAAAATTTACTTTATATATTTTTTATATATTATATTTAATAAATTCAAAAAAATATCGTTTTAAATTAAGTATATGTTATATTTACATTGTTTTATGTTTTTTTTCTTCACAATTTACTCATTCACTTGGGAAAAAATGCAAAAGTAATAAGAGATCAATATATTTTCAAAACATTAGGGCTTAAAATGAAATAAAGCAAGTCCAAAACACTAAAAATTGGCCTAAATTATTTTCAAAAGCGTTTAAAATATTATGTAATAAAGACCAAAAGAATGTCCAAGATACTAAAATAGGCCCCTTATCTAAAATGCAAATAAAGATAATAACCGTATTCAATAACTACAATAATCGTGCGGATGTGAATAATAAAAACATATATAATTCGGATGCAAATATATAAAAATGATCTAATAATGGATTAACACCGTTAGGTCGACATGTTAGCATAGTAGTAGGATAGTAGTATTCTATGTAACATTACTCGATATTAAATAGAGCAATGCAAAATACTACATCAGATTCTATATATTTATATTTCACTGAGTTGATATGACAATGTTCATCGACCTTGAATTTTTTTTTTGTTAATAATAATTGATCTAAGGACTCGGCTTAGGAATGTGTAGTATATTACATTAATCAATTAAATAAATACTAACACTAAACGTTTAAGCAAATGAAAAATAAAAAATAAATTGACACCTCAATAAGGTTCATAACTTCGTTATCCATATACAGCGTGGCAAACCATGCATCGTTACAAAATGCCAAAACTAACCCCACATTTGCATAAGATACCAACACAAAATAATTTATACCATAAGGTTATTCGGTAGTTTTACCCGTATTAGGTGAGGGGCAGAATGTGATAATGTAGTCGGCGGAGGCACACGTAAATAAGCCAATCTTAACTTCGAACGGCTGAATATACGCGCGTGGGCAAGCGGACTTAAAAAAGCGCAAGTACAACGACTGCCTATATATTGGCGCCACGCTGGGGTCACTGAACTCGTCCTCGAATTCGTTCCTGCAAGCGACAACACCTTCCCTTCCATCCCCACGTGTCACGCTGAGCTGCTTGGGACACGCACGGTTCAAGTCCACCAAGCACCCAGTACCAGTATAGTCGCAGGCACCTGCACCGCTCACACTTCTGGGCACGACGAGTAGTGGGAGGTTGAACCCATCGACCACGCTGACGTTGTAGAAGTACAACCCTGCCAAGCCGTTAATCGAGAACTCTGCAAGCGTGACGGGTGGCTGGTACCCACCTCCGCCGCACTCAAGAGCCCCGGACCCACAGTCGCCGGTCAGGCACTTAAACTTGTCACTAGAGTCCTGGCCACAGTGGGTTCGACCCCATATCCGACCCACCCAGGACTCGAGAATGGATATGTTCTTGGATTCCCCGCTCTTGAGAGCGAACCCGGTGGTGGGGAGCTGTTCCGTCGCGCCGTTGGATTGCAAAGCCGGCCATATCGTGCGCCGGCAGTTGTTGACTATCTTGAAGGAAGCAGAGCGGACCTCTGTGAAGACCCAAAAAAAAAAAAAAAAAAAAAAAAAACGAAGTGGGTTAGCACTTAGCAGGAAATTGAGGAATTAAGAGAAGAAAAAAAAAAAAAAGGGTTTTTTTCGTGGTGAGTGTGAGTTTTGTGGTCACCTGAGAGGGAAGAGATGGTGACGAGGGTGAGTACGGTGGCGGAGAGTAGCAGACGACGACGACCCATAGGATTGAAGAAGAAGATGAAGCTGACGAAGTGAACGTTGAAATTTGAGGAAGAAGATGGAGGAGTTTGAGTTGAACAGGCTCAAATAACTCTTTTAACTTTTCTTGTTTTTGTTTTTGTTTTTATTTTTATATTTGGTTATTTTTGTTATTTCAGTGTTTTTTTTTTTTCTAATTAATTAATTAATTTGTTATATTGTAGGATGAAGCCGGACGTAATTAACGGTAAAGAAAAAGCTATTTAGTCAAATAATTTTATTTATAATTTTTAAAGACCGAAAGTTTTTCAAATTTATATTATATATATTTTTTTTACATGTCCCCAAAAGAGAGGAAGGAAAAATTTGAGTTAATAACCTCTACTTTATGAGACGTGATCCTCAGTCAATTAAACTATCCCTCGAATACTATATTATATTGTTTCTTATATAAAAATAGAGAGAAAGTTCATTTAATTCCTTAATTTTTTTTAGCTGAAATAAAAAATAAATTTAACCAGCGGGAGCAAAAAGCTTTTCCATGGCACCTCATGGACCGTAGTAGCGGCATTGCTAAATGGATTATTAAAGCTTGATTTGATTTTGCCTTATTATATCCTTGTGGAATGTTTATTATACAAGTATATCCTCGTGGAATGTTTATTATATTAAAAATAATTTTTATCTTCTTAATAATTTAACATTTTGTTTCTATAAGTATGCTAAAAAATTTTAATTTTCTAAAACCCATCGAGGGTTCTTTTAGCTTTATATTCTTATATGGTAATTAGACTATGATTTATGAAATATTTTGTGCTTTTACGTGATTTTGTAATTATTGTATTTATTTCTTCTATAGCTTCATCTAATTATAAATAGATCATTCTATTATACAATTAAACACACATCAAATCTGCAACAACCGAAAAAACTCCCCGCAGTTATTTCAAAAGTTCAGTATAGTGGTTAATGGTTAATTTGCTTCCATTTTTTTCTTTTTTTTTTTTTTTCTTTTTTTTGGGTTTAAATAGATGAGATAGTACTAAAACAGCAAAATAGTGCATAATGTAATGACGTGGATATGTTATGCTAAGGAAGAGAGCAATTGGCAACATCGTAGGTATGTATTGGACATACTAGAATTCAAATTAGGTTGAACTATGAATATAAAATTATATAAAGTAATTTAAATTTAATTGATTTAATTAAATAAGTCAAACACTTAAATTATAATCCATTAATTTCGTGTCAAATTTATAAATCGTTTCAAAAAATTTCATCTAAGACCATTTTAGTCGGAATAGTGAGTTCACTTTGTAACAATTAAAGGAAGGGGACCCCAGAAAGGTGTGATTCTGGAAATTGACAAGGAAGCCTACTGATTACCGAGGGTCTAACCAAACCGCGTTTCTTGCTTTTTGGAAAGTCAAGAAACCCACGAATTTTCTTAGCCGAAAGCTCATGTTCATCGGTCTTACTCTCCTGATGAATTATTGATTTCATCAACTCTTCAATTTCATGTTGTTCGGGTGTATCCTGTTACCCCCTCCAATGAAAATTTCCTTCTTTCCATGGCTTTTCTTGATGCCCATATGTTTACTTCTCCTCCACTTTTGTATCTCTCTGGCATCTGGTCAATATCTTGGTGATCAGCAATCCAGCTTGATGCTCCAATTGAAGAACAGCCTCGTATTCGACAGTGGTCGGTCCACAAAACTGGTGCACTGGAATCATAGTGTGGATTGCTGTTTGTGGGAAGGTGTAACTTGCAGCGAAGGGCGTGTTATTGGTGTTGACCTAAGCCGTGAGTCCATCTTGGGTACACTTGACAATACGAGTAGCCTCCTCTTCAGTCTTCAATATCTCCAATTTCTTGACTTGAGTTATAATTCACTAGAAGGAAGTATTCCAATTTCTCTGTTTTCCCTTCCATCACTGCTGGAATTACAACTTTCTAATAACCAATTTTCTGGTCAACTCAATGAATTTTTTCCAAACGTTTCTTCTTACTTGCTTGACACCCTTGATTTGAGCAGCAACAACTTGGAAGGGCCAATACCCATGTCTGTTTTTGAGCTCAAAGGTCTTAAGATCCTCTCACTTTCTTCAAACAACTTTAGCGGCTCCTTGCAGCCTAGAATGATTCAAAAGTTGACAAGTCTTTCATATCTTGATCTTTCAAACCACAGCTTTTTGACTGAATATGATAAAACTAATTTTTCTTTATCCTCCCTTCCTTGGTTATGGACGTTCAAATTGGCTTCTAACAAGTTGAAAACAATTCCTGATTTCTTGAGAAACCAATCTGAATTAGTTAATCTAGACCTTTCTGACAACGAGATTCAAGGGGAGATACCCAGATGGATATGGGGACTTCGTAATCTTTACTCATTGAATCTTTCTTGTAACTATCTGGAGACTCCAAATTTCCCTTTACTCAACATGTCTTTTGTGAGTGTCGTAGACCTTTCCTCCAACCAGCTCCAAGGGAAACTCTCGGTTCTCCCATCATATGCTATATACTTGGATCTCTCGGAAAATAACTTCAACTCTGTCATACCAACTAGCATTGGTAACTCCCTTACTTACACTTATTTCTTCTCTCTTTTGAGTAATAAATTTTATGGGAGTATTCCTACATCAATATGCAATGCTACAAATCTTCTTACTCTATATTTGTCTGATAATTTCTTGAGTGGCACGGTTCCCCGGTGTTTAATTGAGATGAGCAAGACTTTAGGGGTGCTGAATCTAAGGAGAAACAACCTCACTGGCGCAATTTCTAATTCGTTTCCTAGCAATTGTGGCTTACAAGCTTTAAATCTCAATGGAAACCAACTAGAAGGAAAGCTACCGAATTCTCTGGCCAAATGCACATATTTGGAAGTTTTAGAGCTCGGGAACAACCAAATCGAGGATGTCTTCCCATGTTACTTGAACAACATATCCATGTTGCGAGTCCTTAATTTGCGATCTAACAAATTTTACGGTCCCGTTGATTGTCTAGATCCTAATACCACATGGTTGATCCTTCAAATTCTAGACCTAGCCTCAAACAATTTTGTTGGTAAGTTTCCTATAAAATACTTTTCTAGTTGGAAGGCAATGATGGAAAACAAAAATAAGACCCCATCTCAGCTCAATCAACTCCGATTTAAAGGTGTTCTTTTGGATGTTTATTATGAAAATAAGGTTACAGTTACCGCCAAAGGTTTACATGAGGAGCTAGAGAAGATCCTAACTATCTTCACCGTCCTTGACATCTCATGCAACAATTTTTACGGGCCAATACCTAGAGAAATAGGAGAACTCAAATCACTATATACCCTCAACTTGTCTCATAACGCTTTCATAGGCCAAATCCCACCATCTTATGGAAAATTGAGTAATCTTGAGTCACTAGACTTGTCAAGCAATGAGTTAACGGGTGAGATTCCATTCCAACTTGCAGATGGTCTTATTTTCCTATCGGTCCTTAACCTTTCATTCAATCAATTGGTTGGAAAGATTCCACAGATAAAACAATTTGCTACATTCTTGGAAACTTTCTATGAAGGGAATATAGGATTATGTGGATTTCCTTTGAAAGAAAAATGCACACGTGAAGAGCATGGATCATCACCACCAACATTTGGAGAAACTCATTCACATTCTAAGAATGCAATTGACTGGAACTTTTTAAGTGCTGAATTAGGATATGTTTTTGGTTTAGCAATTGTTATTGGTCCTCTTATGTTTTGGAAGAGATTGAGAATATGCTACTACAAACATGTTGATGACATTTTTTTCAAGATATTCCATCGGCTTTATATTAGAATAGAAAATCACCAAAGACGAGCACACAAGAATCATGGATGGCGAGCACGTAGAAATCAAGGACAGAGGCATTAGTGATCGATATGACGAGTACTTCAGTCAGGTTTGAGTTTTCTTGTTTCTTTCAACTTAAAGTTAAACGAAAAAAAAAAAAAAATTATCCACGCAATGGGATGTGAATTTTGTCTTCTTAAGTGACTTTGTACTTATATTATTATATATAATATTGAAATAGTTTTCTGATATTTGATCAGCAGGTGACTTATGAGACACTTATGGGGATGTGGAAGCAAAACGGACTATGTTGTTACACTTGCCTAAGTTTCCTTGATCACTTTTGTATGTTTGTTTTTAGCCTTTATTGTATGATTTGAATTAAATGAACCTATTTTCATATAAGGCTACATTAATTTACACTTCTTTTTTTTTTTTTTTTAATTCCTTTTTTCTTTTGAAGTTTTCATTGGATTGTGTTCCTTCATTGAGGACTGTGATTTTTTATAATTGGGGATATGCTGTAGTTTAAGGTTTTGTTAGTTTTTATATTTCCAATTGCGTTCAATGTGATCACTGTCTTGGAGGAAATTAATTAATCTTGGGTACTGTTAAAGTTGACACATGATTGAAAATTGTTTCCTCACTTACCCATCTAATTGGGCTTTCATTAGCTTAAATAGAAATGTAGATTACAACCGTTGGAATGAGAGATCAATTAATGAAATGCAATCTGTACACGTTACTGTGAGTGCAAGTTCGAGGTCGAACCTACAGAGAATTGTATTTTTGAAAGAGCAATTTAAATCTAAACTAATTAAATCCCAACCTAGTTCCAAAAGGGTTTTGAATTTTGGTTTTTTAAAATTAAAAGACAAACATAAACTAATTAAAATAAACTAAGAGATAAAATACTAAGGTTTGGGAATTCATACTCACTGAATCATAACAACATACTTCCATGTTTATCAATATTAATATGAAGTTCTCACAATTAAAATCTTCGATATGTTTTACTATGCTTCAAACAATTAATCAAAATCATCTCATGTATCCATTCATTGCACAAATCACAAGAAGAATCCAATATCAATTAAATCATCAGATGTATCTGTAAATCACAAAAGATATCCAATCTTAATTGAAACACTAAATGTATTCGTAGAACAAATCACAAGGGATATCCAATTATTTAGGCAAATAAAATCAAGCAATCAATTATGTGAAATTATCTTAAATCATCAAGTGTATCCTTGAATCACAAAAGATATCCAATAATCACTCCACACATTGAAAAGAAGTAAAACAATTGAAATATTAAACCTAATAAAATCAGATAAACAAAGACTTACATGAAAGTATTGGTGTTCTTCATCGGTGAGGCTTCATCCCCAACCTTAGTTGGAAATTTAGCTCCATATAAAAACAAAACCTAAATCTAAAGAAAACCTAAACTAAAAAAAAGAAAAACTGTAGAATTTTGCTCTCTGGAATTCTATCTTTTCTTGAATGTAAAGGGGTCTATTTATAGGCTTATGAAAGTCCTAAAAGCCCTATTAAACCTAGATAATTCGGAGGTTTGTCTCCCAGTCAAAATAAAAGTATGAAATCGGAATAGGATTCGTTCAGATTTGTGTTCTTTAATTTCGGGGAGATTTTGGCATAGTAACCGTCCGAATTAGGAAAATCCTATTTCACAATGAATTGTAGTATTTTGAGTTAGCTTTCCAATGCTATTTGAATCACTTCAATCCGATATTTGAGAATAAAGTTATGGTCAAAATATTGAGACATATATAGAATCTGAATTTGAATCCGATCCGAAATCTTATCCAATCTGATCTTTTATCCAATTTAATCTGATTTAACCTTTCTCTTGGATTTGGTTGGACTTAACCACATCATCCAGGTCTTCTCAAAGTATGCTTTCTTCCAAACTTTGCATTTTTCTTTTAAAGCTGTAGTTTTTCTTTAATAACCTACAAAACACTAAAAACACAAAACTAACACAAAATATTAAATAACGACACACCTAAAGGATCAACTAATGTAAATAAATGGGTTCAAATATTCAACATTTGGCATTTATCAGTGAGCAACTTATTACTACCTACGTTACTAACATCCAGCTATATACATTATAGCAGTTAGAATATTTTATATTATTCTAGTTTATTATATTACCTTATATGTTCTGGGGTTTAGTCTATGGTTTCTTTCCCACTACTTCTTCTCTCTCTATAAATAGAGAGTTATGTAAACATGTCATAATATAGAAGATAATAATACAATGTAGTCTATTGTATGCTTCCGCTCTCTCTCTCTCTCTTTCTTCTGCTCCAATATACTCTACAATATATTTAACATAGCATCAGAGCCACTTTCTGTGGCCTCCAATAAACGTCTTTGATGTTTTCCGGCGCTCCCTCCGGCAACCTCCCTTTTTCAGTCGTCCACGCCCTGCCAAGCAATTTTCCGCTAAAAATCTCTACCATGCTTTCAACGCAGCCTCATTTGGGAAATTTATCCAAGATTCATGCTTGCGAGCCACAGATCTACAAATCTGTGGAAGATTCGCCGCCATCAACCCTCCTACGCGCCGCCATGCACCTTTGCCAGTTTTTGCCTGCGCTCCCATGCGCCGCCATTACCTTGCCAAATCTACACGCTCCATTCTAGACGATAGATAAGACGCCTCCGAGTCCAGATCCGAAGAGATCTTAGCCGTCCAAGCTTCCACGCACCTCGAGAAGATTCTGTTGGTCTTTCATGCACTTTCCATTGTGTTCCATGCACTTCCACGCCCCAGGAGGGTCCCACCACACGCCAGCAGCACCTCCCATGCGCCGGCCACCTTATAGCGCTTGTGATCCATGCGCTTCACGCGGCTGCAGCCCTGGTGTGTGCACCACACGCGCCAGACACTCTTCTCCTCTCCTTAGCTGCCATGTGTCCTCCAGAGAGCCCGCCACGTCAGCCTTAGCATCTGCTACATGTCAAATCTGAAAAAATTAAAAAATTAAAAATTAAAAAATAAAATAAAAATCAAACTCATCCGGATCCAATATTTTCAACCCGATTCAAAGGGTTAGAACTGGATTGTCTCTTTCGGGTTAGATCGACCCATTCAAGGGTCAACGGGTTTCGGCCATTTTGGTCCATGTAACTGGCCCACTTGCTAAACCAGTCCAACCAGATCCATTCAAGGCGCTCCACTGGGTTTTACAACCTGAACCGGATTCATCCAAGGCACTCCAAAACCGGATTCTAACCGGGTCATCAGGTTCAAATCAAGTCATATGCAACCTGATCCAAAATCGAAAGTCATCTCCAACCCGATCCAAAGCCAGTTTCTAACAGGGTCATCAGGTTCTAAACCGGTCCAACCAGGTCAATTTATCCAATCGGTCCAAATTAGTCAACCCGATTCAACAGGTTAGACCCGGTTTATATTATTTTGGGTCAACCATATTCAATGGTCCATGAGTTATAGCTAAATCTTGGCCCATGTAATGAGCCCAATCTAGCCTATAAGGCTCTCATCCAAGTTCAAACCTAACATTTTGGGCCCAGCTGCCTCCATCAGCCACCAACAGTCAGCTACCGCCCTGCCCTACGTCTACCGCCACCGGCCGCCCAACTCCGGCAACCATTCTGGCGACCAAAAAAAAAAAGTCTCTTTATTTCCATTTCTTTTTCCCAAATTCAAGCTTGCACTTTGAGTTTGAGTGGGAATGTTAGAATATTTTATATTATTCTAGTTTATTATATTGCCTTATATGTTCTAGGGTTTAGTCTAGGGTTTTTTGGATCTAGGGCTAATGTGTCGCGCTGGAAGGCTGACATGTGGTAGGCAGAAAGTGGGAAATCATCTTCCGGGTGTTGTACATGCACTTTCCACTGTGCGGTGCTGTGGCGCGTGAAGCCCATGCGCAGAGACTTTCGCCGGCGTGTGGAGGCACATGCAGTGTCGATTGGCTGATTTTCTGAAGGCTCCTGGATAGCCGGAGACAAATCTATCGAATGGTGCGGAAACCAGGTTGATCCACCTGATGTGGTGCGTGTGGTAGAGCGGCAGTGGCGCATGATGAGCATTAGAGATCCAGTAGTTTCTGCTGGTGGCGCGTGGAGGCGCGTGCAATGCCGAAATATGCTGAAATTGCAAAGATCTACCGATCTAGGGCCGAGACACCGCTTTTGGTGGTCATTTGGCCAAGAAGAGTCACGGGGTGGCACATGGTGGCGCGAGCAGAAATTGACGGAGGCGCGTGGTGTCGCATTTACTCTTTTCAGCCAAATAACCACCAAAAGTGGTGTCTTAGCCCCAAATCAGTGGATCTGTGCAATTTCAGCATATTTTGACACTGCACGTGCCTCCATGGACGTTACAATTGAATGTCTATGTTACAAGCAATCATGCCTCAACATAAAATATGAACGCCAATAGTTACTTTGTTTTTCATGCCATAATTGCCATTTGTTGTTGGTCCGCGATGACAACCCACAACTTATTTGGTCATTGTATGCTTTATATGTTGCACAGCTTTCCGATGCATAATAAAACATAGATATATGGTACACTCTTCGACTCTCGTACTACTGTTATACAACTATAATGATGTGGCAGTAAAAATTAGTTATTGCATCAACGAGGGCTTATAACAAGAAAAAAATTAATGGCTGATTTTTATTGCCACATCACCGTAGTTGTATAGTAGTAGTATGAAAATCTACTAAATAGCACTTCTCATAATAAAAAGAGAGACAACAAACTAATTCTTCAAAAAATGTGAAATATGCTCTATCATTCTCTCTTCTAAACCTCCAAACCAGCCAAAATTTCCAACTATCAAAAGGTCAAAGATGTCATTATTCATCAAGAAAAATATGACATGTGAGGAAGAAACCTAACATGAAATCTCTGGGTGAAGCTTGGTTTTCCCCCATGCACGGACAAGGTTATAGATTCCACCATGTGATTTTGTAGAATTACATGTGGATATGTTAAAAACTTTTAATGGGTTTATGATCAAATTAAAAAATTGGATCATAAGGGTTCTGATAAGCGCCGAATGTTGCACATTCAAGCCCCTTAATTTACATATGTTAATTCCTTAACATTGTTATTTGTTTGATTTTGTTTTGTTTTTGTGTTTTAGGTCTTATTTGACAAACCATTGAAAATTGGGCTTAAAAGGGCAAAAAGCGGAGCATTCTCGATTTAGGATCGAGCGCACCTACACGCGAGCGTCTGCGGCCAGGGATCGAGTGCATGCATGCGCTCGTGCGCACAACAGTTAAGGTTGAGCGCACAGCGCTCGAGCGCACAAGACGTCGGATCGAGCGCACACGGGTGTGTACTGCACGGTAGCAATCCTTTTCCAACGTGGATTTGGTTTTCAGTCTCCCAATTTGACTGGGAGACTGACCTCCGGTTTTCTGAAGATTTTTAGGGTTTTCCTAATCCCTATAAATAGGGCTCTAAACATTGTAAACAGACACACCGCTTTCTAGAGTAAAAATTCAGTAAATTGTCTTTGGAGCTTAGAATATCATGAGCGTCTAAACCCCTTCGTAGGGTATTGATGTAACCCTATCCAAGTACAATGGTTTGATTGTATTTAATTTCTAGATTTTCAATTTATGCATGTTGATTGTATAACTATGAAGATTGCTACAATTGATTTCTGTTCTTCATATTAAATGCAATTGTTCTTTAATTTCAAAATCAATATTTGTGAAATTCTTCTTTTGTCTTAGAAAGTATTTTACTTTTATTGATCTCAAATCATTCTTGTTTTCTGTGATTATGAGAATGATGGTTATACAATGGGTTTGATTGACATATGATCAATAGGATTTGATAGGTCATGCCTAGGAAAGACAGATTGTACTACACCCTAATTTAGTGTAATTTAGGTAAACAATACATGCCAACCGAAGATAGGTTACACTTATTCATTGATTATATGTATCTTGTTAAAGAATTTGATAATTTATACATAGGGAAGACGGGTCGTACCGCATCTTAGTGGTTAGGTGGACGATCTATGCCAACCGAAGATAGATTATGCTTATTATTTAATAAGGTAGTTTTTTGTTTATTTATAACATGCATAGAATGAATTTATGAGATTAATTATGATTAACCATTGTTGTGCGGATAGAGGTGAAGTCAATACCCTACACTCTTTCTCTTATTTTAAATCTCTTTTATTTTCATGCACTTTAGTTTTAAAGAAAATCAAATCAAATATCTTTTTAATTAAGTTAATTTTAATCTTTCGAATTTTGATAATAAAATCACTGCAGTCCTTGAGGTTCGACACCCTCTCTATAGCCGTATCCTACAAAGATTCGTCCTATTGCGAGTGGTTATTTTTATAATTGATATTTTTGGTCACAAAAATACCACATCAATTTTTGGCGCCGTTGTCGGGGACTGTTTAACGGTTTCATTATCTCAATTTAAGGATTGATTTTAGCTTAATAATTTATTTTTCTGTTTTAAGTGCTAAAATTTAATTTTGTTTTGTTTTTTTTTTTTTTTTAAGAATTTGCAAATATGTCCGTAAGCTGCCTTCTCTGTGACTGCTATCGAGCCCAGGTCACGTGTGATCGAGGGCACAGACGCATTCCAGCAACAACCAAGTCAGCAGCGCTTAAGCCCTCTTCTCCTGCGATCGAGCGCACTTGCGACAACCTGGATCCAGAACCCTAAGTGCATCTAAGGGCCGTTTATGAGCTTTACTTTTCTGTTTTAGCTTAGTTTTTCTTTCTAATCTATTTTGTTTATGTTCGGTCGCCATTCTTTGTCTTTTCCATTAATTTCTTGCGACCTTGAAATTGAATGCACTCTTAGACACAATATTCTTTAATTTCTTGCTACCTAACAAGGCAGCCTATCAAATGAATCCAAGAGAGCATGAAGAGTTGCAGAGACAAGTTGATGAATTAATCACCAAAGGCCTTGTGAGAGAAAGCATGAGTCCTTGTGCTGTTCCAGCACTTCTAGTACCAAAGAAGGATGGTTCTTGGCATATGTGCATCGACAGTAGGGCTGTGAACAAATCACCATCAGGTATCGCTTTCCCATTCCACGGCTAGATGATCTCCTTGATCAGCTTCATGGAGCCACAATCTTCTCCAACTTGGATCTTCGTAGTGGATACCATCAAATTTGCATGAGAGATGGTGATGAATGGAAGACAGCTTTTAAAACTAGAGATGGTCTTTATAAATGGAGGGTCATGCCATTTGGACTCTCTAATGCTCCTAGTACATTTATGCGTCTCATGAATCATGTTTTAAAACCATTTATGGGAAAATTTGTTGTTGTTTACTTTGATGATATCTTAGTTTACAGTAAATCTTCAGAACAGCATTTGGAGCACCTTCAACAAGTCTTTCAAACTCCATGAGAGCAGAAGTTGTATGTCAACTTGAAAAAGTGTCGTTTCTTCACAAATTGCCTAGTATTCTTAGGCTATGTTGTTTCTAAGGAAGGAATCATGATGGATCCGAGCAAAATTGAGGCTATCACCAGCTGGCCTATTCCCAAGTCCCTTCATAACATTAGAAGCTTTCATGGACTTTCATCATTCTACCGGCGTTTCATCAAAGGCTTCAGCACCATTATTGCTCCCATCATAGAATGCCTTAAGGGAGGAATGTTTAAGTGGACGGAAGAAGCCCAAAAGAGCTTTGAACTTCTCAAGCAGAAAGTAACAGAGGCACCAATCCTTGTGCTTCCAGATTTCTCCAAAGTGTTTGAAGTCGATTGCGATGCTTCTAATCTGGGAATTGGTGGTGTTCTCAGCCAAGAAGGCAAGCCAATTGCCTTTTTCAGTGAAAAGCTCAATGACTCCCGAAAGAAGTATTCCACCTATGACAAAGAATTATATGCACTTGTTCGTGCCTTGGAGCATTGGAGTCATTATCTACTCTCCAAAGAATTTATACTTCATTATGACCATGAAGCTTTGAAGTACTTGAGCAGCCAGTAGAAGCTCAACACACGACATGCGAAATGGAGTGAGTTTTTGCAAGCTTTTTCATTCTCAATCAAGCACAAGGCAGGTAAACTCAATCAAGTAGCTGATACTTTAAGTCGAAGACACTCTTTACTTAATACCATGCAAGTGCAGGTTGTGGGTTTTGAAGTTGTCAAACAACTTTACAAAGATGATCCTGATTTTGGCTGTGCTTGGAAAGAATGTTCTAATGGTCCTAACAACCATTTCTTGCTGCAAGATGGTTTTCTTTTCAAAAACAACCATTTATGCATTCCCCAATGTTTATTAAGAGAAGCCATTATCAAAGAAGCCCATGGAGGAGGTCTTGCTGGTCATTTTGGCAAAGACAAAATTTTAGCTCTTGTGCAGGAGAATTTCATTTGGCCCAAGATGGTACTAGATGTTGTGCGGCACGTGAAGCAATGTCGAATTTGCCACCTCGCAAAGAGTCGCAAACAGAACACCAGACTATATATCCCATTGCCTGTTCCAAATGCTCCATGGGAGGATATTAGTCTTGACTTTGTTGTGGGTTTACCTAGAACCCAAAGGAACAAAGATTCCATTATGGTGGTGGTTGATCGATTCTCAAAGATGGCCCATTTTGTCCCTTGCAACAAAACTCTTGATGCATCTCATGTTGCTAATTTGTATTTCAAGGAAATAGTCAAGCTCCATGGCATTCCCAAAACAATCACTTCCGACCGTGATTCCAAGTTTGTTGGTCATTTTTGGCGTACACTTTGGCGAAAGCTTGAAACTATCCTCCAATTCAGCTCTGTATACCATCCCCAAACAGATGGTCAAACTAAAGTTGTTAATCGAAGTTTGGGAAACCTTTTGAGGAGTTTTGTGGGAAAGAACATTCGTCAATGGGATCTTCTCCTTGCCTAAGCTGAATTTGCCTATAATAGGTCTACTAGTCAAACCACTGGTTGTAGTCCATTTGAATCTGTCTATGGCCTAAACCCCATTAGCCCTCTTGATTTGGCTCCAATTCCTACAACCATTCAATTTAGTGGCAATGCTGATGAACGAGCCAAGGAAATCAAGAAGTTGCATGAGCAAATTCAAGGTCATATTGAGAAGCAAAATGAGAAGTATCAAACATAGGCCAATAAGCATAGAAAGCCAATGGTTTTCAAAGAAGGAGATTTGGTATGGATTCATCTTCGAAAAGAACGTTTTCCAGCGAAACAGCGATCTAAGCTCCTACCACGAGCAGATGGTCCTTTCAAAGTGCTCCAACGCATTGGAGAAAATGCTTACAAGATTGAGCTCCCTGAAGAGTATGGTGTATCTGCCACTTTCAATGTATGTGACTTAGCACCATATGAAGAAATTGAAGAGACCACGGACTTGAGGGCAAGTCCTCATCAACTCGGGGAGTATGACACGGGTGTGTCCAGCAAGAGTCCATTAACAATCTCTCAAACTTCAGTCCAAATAAGTCCACAAGCCCAACAGAATGCCAAGGCCCAAATTGAAGAAATCTTGATGCAGTCTAAAGAGTTCTAATGAGTTCAAAAACATCATAGCCATTCATTACTTCATCATTTCGAACACATGCCTAGGTCTAACTTGAAGTTCAGAATCTTATCTTTCCAACTAAAAACGTTTTAGATCATTTGGAGTTCGGAGCCAAAAGTTATGACTGTTTCAAGTGGAGTGGTCAGCCTTCTCGGAAATACGCATTAAGGTGGTTGTTTGTCCCCTTGTCTGCTGCCCCATGAATTAATGATTGTTCTATGCCATTATTACTTGTTAATTTCATTAGATGCTTATCCTATACTTAGAGGGTTGTTCTAAGCTTATATAATACTTGTGTGTGCAAGTGTAAGTCTGACTAGAGTATTGTGTTAAAAAAGACCAGCCTTTGGCTTTTGGGAGGAGAGTTCTTCTTGTATCTCTGTATCTCTTTGGTGTGAGCCTTAGAGTGGTGAGTATTCTAGTTCTGTATCCCTTGTTATAATCCTTTGGGTGGTGATATTCTATATCCCTTTGGTGTTATCTCTTGGGTGTTGAACTTCTATCTGTCATTTAAGTGTGAATTTGTGTACTTGTTTTCCATCTTCTTTTCCGTCCGGTATCAGTAGTGCCTGAGACTCCATTTTATAGACTAGATCGCTTAGGACAAGCATAGATTGTGCAGTTTTTGTTTATGTAGACTGTACAGCTTTTGATCTTTTGTATACCATACAGTCCTATGTATAGAAGGACACTGACACCTATGAAGAATATGACCTCCCTATATTAGTATACTTTTGTTTATACCTCATTTTGGAAGGACATGTTTTGTATTATGGATTCCGAGTTTATATATATTATGGATGATGGTTTAATTATATCAAAATTTTATTTATACTAGTTGCCTCTCCTACTTTTCCTTGGGCTTCCTTGTGTTGTTTAATAAATATTTTCTTAATAATTACTGTTGTGCCAAATACCCACATAAATTAATAGGCGAATACTAAGTACGTTTTAACTCGCAAGTGTACAAGATCAAACGATAGTATACTATGGCAAATACAAGATCATTCCCACAAGGATTGTTGATTTTGTTTAGAATTGTTTTTCTAAATTAAAATACCAAAATTGTCACAAAATTGATATTATGAAAAGAAATAAAGATAAATGAAAGCGTTAGGGCTTCGATATCCACCACTAAGCATATTTATTAAGATAACAATATGCCAATGCGCCAATCATACCGGTATATTTAATGTTTGCCAACCTAAGGGCATGAGTGTATACTCCTTAAGCTATTGATCTTTCTAAGCAACAAATTAGGCATGGGTGTATACTAAGTTGTTCTTTAAGAAAGTATAAATCTATGGAAATCGACAAACACATGAGGCCTAGGGCATGGGTGTATACTCCCAATTCCCCATGTTGATTACGCCAAATGCCCGCAAATTTATCTTTTGTCACTTTATTAAGCCCAAGACTCGATCATCCAAATTGACTTAAATAACTAATCCATACCACATGCATATGTTGATCAAACACATTCATATAAGCAATTCAATTAAGCAGGAAATAATCAAGTTAAATACACCAAAATATGATTGTAGCAAAGGAGCCAATACTGAAATCCTTAGAGCTTCAATCTAGCCCTTAACTAAAGAGTTAGTTACACATAATTAAAATAAAGACTAAAAATAAAAAGGGAAAGAAGAAATTGAAAAGCTTTTGGAAGTAGCCTCCAAATTGTCCTATCTAAAGTTGTGTATGGAATTATGAGGCTTATAGGTCTATTTATAGGCTATAAGCCCTAGGAATCCTAGAAAAATCGTAGGTTTAAGTCCTAGTTCAACTAGGATTTGGGAAACCTAGTTTGGGAAGGACAAGGAGTCTTGCCGCATGTCTGAATTTTCTCCAGCGCCCGAGTGTGCTCGATCGCATTGATGGTGCGCTCGATCGCACTCCTGCGATCGATTTCTGGTGTTGGGCGCTCGAGTGCATATGCGGTCGGGCCTAGGCAACGTGAGCTCAAGCGCACCAACTGCAAGGCTCGAGTCTGGACTTCCTCGCTTCCAGAATTTCCCAAAATTGCCCTTTAAGCTTGAATTTTCCAAAATGCTTCCTTTTCCTCAAAAACTTATAAAAAGACATAAAACACAAAAATGAAGTAAAATTGCACAAACTAACAAAACTAAGGGATTAACAAATATAAATTAAGGGGCTAAAATATAAAATTACATATTCATTTCGTTCGTGTTTCCCCTATTAACCATAAACAGGAGCGTGACATTATACGACCCGGGTGAGTACAAACTCACATGATACTAGCCGTTACTTTTTCGCATTGCACGTCTATTTTTGTGTACCAAAACATGCATTTATACAACTTTCATGAAATACATTTGTGAAAATGTGCTACTTAACAAGATAACAAACATGTTAGGGTTGTAAGAGTATGCATATAAAATACGGACAAGACTAATTGCATTGTATAACATGGTACACCGGTATGTACTGGATAACAGTCATGGACTTACTATACATGTTAACTCTATGGTCAAATGAGTGTATGGATGAGTTATATGGGACTTGGATCCAATGGTTATTTCGTGACCGGCGTAGCCTTAATTGGTGGGTTACTACAGGACGTACATCATTACTAGCATGGGCCACCCAATGTTGGACTTGGTCGAGCTACTAGTGTTATGGACAATAGCGTACAATGGTCGGGGCACCAACATTGTATTATAGGTCCATGGGGACAACTCCAACTCTGTTAAGAAAGGGTAATATCTCAGATAGACGAACTATCATTAATTCACATGGTTATAGCATGTACTATATCTATATTGCATTCATAAATAGCTATCATACCAAAATGCTGCATACTTTATCAAACGGGGTTCATCATTAACTGACATAAGTATTATGTGCATTTTTACTCACTAAGTCTTTAGAGTTACCCCTTGTATCTTTCCCCCTCTATTATGTATAAACTGCGCGGTTTAACTAGCTTAGTTGAAGATGAATTCAGAGAACCAACTTGTAGTGGCGAGGGACTTGATTCAGGTCATCTTTGAGGATCTAGACCATATGTGGTTCAAATCCATGTGGGACAATGGAGGATCTATCGGGTTGGAGATGATCGAGATTGTAATTATGTTAGCTCTACTTAGGCTTAGGCGTTGATGTTATCTTCAGACAATTACTTATGATTTGTAATATTTGATGATTCGTCTTTGACCAGCACATTTGAGGATCTATGTATGCTATGATGCTTTCTTGTTACTCTGCTTATTATGTTTATGGCTTTTAATTATTGCTATCTTTATCTTGTGGTTGAAAGTCTTCCACTATAGTCTCTCTTAGAAGAGATTATAATCCCTAAGTCTTGTTCTGTAAGGGACAAGGCTAGAAGGTGAACCATGAAGTCAATTACTAGTTAATTGATTTTCACGGGGTGTTACATATATGTTGTAAATGTATTAAGTCTTTGGATTACATTGAATATGGACTATGGGTGTAAGTAACGGGGTTATCATACATGGTCTTATTCCATAATTCTTGTAGTTTTAAACTTTGAGATAAATTCGCAATCGGTAACAAAACTGGGCATTCTATTTGCGATCCTAAATGATCTACCTGATTCAAGTGAAGCTGGGGGCTTCAAGTTGATGTGCAGGTGTTATTCACCGAACAAATCAAAAATTTCTATTGCGGAAAATTTCATGGAGGAATCAAAATTCAGGATTAAGTAATTCAAATGGATTAATTGTTTATCCTACTCATAGGTAGACTATTCCTACAGTTGATACTAGAAGATTCCAATTATTTGTTGCTCTTACTTTAGATTTTATTTGGTTGTGTAGGAACTAGTTGATCAATGATGCCATTCAACCTGATCCAAGTAAGGCAATTTTGCAGCTAAAGGTCACCTTGGAGTCTCACCTCTCAGCTTGGCACGATGCAACCCTTCTTTCTCTTTGGTTTCCCCCTCGGTTAGGCAGCATCGAAGGGAATTTTGACGTTGCAATTTTGCGGTGGCAGCTGCAGTGATCAATGATTCTTTAGGGAATATTATTCTTGCAATTACGTTAAAACTCCACTCTTCTAATGTTCTTTTAGGTGAAGCCTTTGCTGCTCTCCTTGCCACTTGGCTTTGGGTGTTTTGCTTTTGAAAGAGATGCGTTCCTGGTGATCCTTGCCATGAATGAGCCTCATCTTTTTCCTCTTGATAGTTTGCTTCTATTGTTTCTGACACTTGTCTTGGTCTCTCTTTCTTTCAAAGCTAGAGTGCTTTGAGAGTGTCTAGATGTGCCAATTTTTCCACACACACTTTAGTTAAGTGGACTGTTACTAACTTAGTATTTGTTAGCATTCCCATAGGATCTCCATTCTCTTTTCTATCCAGATCAATAATGAAAAAGATCATTCCCTGTAATCTTTTTTCCCTTTCAATTAAAAAAAAAAAAAAAAAAAAAAAAAGAAAAAAAGTATGATCAAAACTCTTTATAAAAATACGCTAGAGCTAAGGGCCAACCAGTTCTAAGAGATTACAACCCATTTGATACCCTCTTCCTAACAATACAGGCTTCTATACTATACACACAAGCCCAATCCTTCTACCAAATCTAACAGCTCAGCTCACGTGTAAGCCCAAGCCCATTACTCACGCAAACTGCCTTCAGCCCTTGCATTATAACAGCCCACGTGCCTCTTGTTCAACAAGGCTTTGCCATGTAATCCATCCGACACACAGACATATTACAGAAGCTCAAACCTTTTTTCCCAGCCAAAAACTATTACCAACTATATTAGACGATAGCGAGGAGACATGAATATAGAAAGATTTGTTATTTATTTATATTTTTGAACTTGTTTTAAGAAGTAGATATTAATTTTAAAGGTAAACTATTTTTTTTAGGTCAAGTTTCAAACTTTCATTAAAATCTTAATAACCCATCACTTTCTGCTATTACAATATTATGACTAAAAAGCAGGATAATCTTTCAACCATATTTACTCCAATAATTGCTAGGTTACCACATTCGCTAGATAATGAGCTGACATATTTGCTTCCCTTTTAATTTGCCACACATATCACGATTAGATACTTTAAGCATTGTCTTCGCATAATCAATCAATTGTCCATATTGATTCAAGATTGTCATTCCCTTCACAGCGCATGTAATATCTCCAAAACATCGCCCTCTAATATAATATTAGGGGTAACTTCACTTTAGATCGCTAAATTATTACGCGATTTAACAAGTCTCTCCAAACTTCAAAACCTCTCAATTTGAACCCCTCAACTTTTAATTGCAATCAATTTGAACCCTCTGTTAGTTCTAGTCTTTAACTTCTAATGATAGTAACTAAAAAGACCAAAATACCCCAAATTTTGGTTTTTTTTTTTTTAAAAAAAAAAAAATTATAATTTGGAATTGAGATTAAATTTGAAATTTTATAAAAAAGTTAAGGATATAAACATCATCTCACTTTTAACGTTTAAAATCTGACGAAATGTTCAAATTAACTGCAATTGAAAGTTGAAGCGTTCAAATTAAGAGGTTTTAAAGTTTGAAGGGGCTTGTCAAATCACATAGTAATTAAAGGGTCTAAAGTGAAGCTTACCCCCTAATATTATCAATATCCAAACCTCTCTTAAATTCTGCATCCTTCCATGTGCATAGGCCTTTGCTTCAGTTAGGTCAACTATATAAAGTTTGGAGGAGCACATGATTGCCAAGAAATTCACTAATTTTGTTGTGTTTCACACGTTAAAAAATGAAATCCCCCCTCCCCCTCTTATGTGGACATGTTAAAAAAAAAAAAAAAAAATGGGAATGAACAATGCTAGCATTAAAAAAGCAAACAAACAAAACCGCCGCTGCAATCATTGACGCTTTATTCAAATTTTCATTCTATAAATAAATATACAAAAATAAATAAATAAATAAAAAGAAAAACTCTCCTCCCCAAAAGACCCAAAGAAGGAAAACCAACGGAAATAAAAACTAAGATATTACAATCATTTGAATTCTATACACAACATATCAAATTCTAGATGAAACACAATGGAACAAGTCAACTTGGTAAGGACACCCTGATGCCCCCAATGAGTCAATTGTATTGTTAGCTACACCTTCACAACGCCCTGTACACAGACTCCCCTAAATTCTCCTTCCAATTATTTGTTCCGAGCAAAGATCATATTTATACAATTTATCCAATGAATGCCTTTGAGCCAAACATTCCAAGCTACAAGCTAATTAGATACCTAAAAACTGGAAGGAAGCACATAATTCTTGAAGCAAACATTAAAATCAAGACGACACGTGCTTCATCCAGCAGCAACCTCCACAACTATTACTCCATGTTTGTTTCCTTCAAAACGAAAAGAAATTCTTAATTTTGCTTCAACTATCTTTGGGGTTTCTGTTCTTTCATCTCTATCTCCTTTACACTGTCTACTATGTATTGGATCTTCTTTGATAGGCTCTCATTGTGCTCCTCAATGTGGTCGAATATCATTTCCAGATGCCTTTTATAGGTTGCAGCTCGCTTTTTCTCTATGGCCAGTTGCTGGGATAGTTCCCGAATCTTATCATGTTCATTCTGTCAAAGCAAAATACAACAAAGGTTAGTTATGATAAACTAAAATCTGGCGACTTCAAGGAGAAAGACGATGAAGACGTGCTTGGACAGGACAAGGAAAAATAGCATCCATACAATCCATAGTGTTCATTTCATTCAAAACGAGTATTATGTATTAATGATTCAGCAAGTGGTTTTTTTTTTGGTATGTGACTTTTAACTTTTTAATGCATGATCTCCAATTGGGGCAACAACTCCATCTAAGGCATGGATTTGTGTCTTCAAAAGTTGAAATACCAACAAATATCACAAATTGCTGTAAGATAACTAATCAGTAATGCATGTTATCATCAACATGAAAAATGTCCATAATAACGCATTGATTTAACATGTTTATATAAGAAAACTGTAATAAAGAAGAACATTTGATTTTATTCTTGTCCCCTTATAAGTCTTCTCAGTAACTGCAATAACTACCTTAAGATGCCACACAACCTTTTATTCAATCTCCATTAAACATGTTATCCTGGAAAATTCTGATTTATAAAACCTTAAAGCCTATAAGCACAAACAGGATACTAACATGAGTGCCACAGATGACAATTCAGAAATTCAAAGAAAAATTTATTGAATATAATTGGACTTTGAAATGAATCCCCAAGGCTTGTACTGCCCTATGCATTAATACTAAGGTTTCCAATGCAAATCCCACTCTGCTGTACTTGTAAGTTCAACCAATAACCATATAAAGATCCTTTAAAGTAAATAACAAAAAATCCGACCTCCCTATGATACACCCTTTTTTTTTGATAATTAATGTGAATATTATTGAAAAAACGCAGAGGGACGCAACCCTAGTGCAAATATATAGAAAACCCTTACGGAATATACAAAGAGCACATATTCAAGAACTCTTCTATAGTCGGGATATCAATACGGTGGTGAGCCAACGCCCACAAGTATAGCATAGAGATCATATTCTTCCTCACCCCATCCACCGAACACTCCTTATCCTCAAAAGTTCGTGCATTCCTTCTCCGAGGTATGATATTAAGAAAACTCTGGGTGTGATGCTGAGGAAAGTTCAGTGTAATGTCTAGATTTTCTTCTTCTTTTTTTATTTATAGGAATTTTGTTTGCTTTCAAGCCTTAAAATCATTAAAACACAACCCTAAATCACTCATCCTAAAAAGGCTCACAAACGATCACAAAATCCAGAAAAGTAATCACATTGACACAGTAATAATGGTATTATTGACAGGGTCTTATCATACTGATATGGTATCAGGGTGCCATGAGCAATATTATAAAAACGTTCTTGCTGCTTTCTATAAACATAAGAAAGCAGCAGAAACATTTTTATAGCACAATGAACAGTACCCTGATATTGTACTATCATTACTAGTACCCTGAACAGTTCTGTGATTACTATAACAGAGTGAACATTTCCTAAGCATTACAACTAGGGTGGAGTTTTGCATTACTCAAACTTTAAGAGTATAATTATTGCAAAATTCTCATAAAACTTATCATCTCTTTAATTGAAAAAATCGCATCAATATTTACAGAAAACTAAATTTGATTCTAATAAGTCTTAGAAACTAAACCTAATAAAACTTGGACTCCTGAAAAGACACGGGCTCCGTCTATTAAAATTCTTGTATTCTCTCTTTTGTTTTTTCTTCTCAAAACAAGAACATTAACAACTCAAACACAAAACTCTCTTAAAAGAGAAATAATAGATACTATAATTCTATCCAACTAGGCTGACATGACACTCCCAACTAACCTTTGGATTAATCTTTGTTAAATTAAAAAAGGATTAAATGATTGATTTAGAGTGCCACATTAACATTGTTGGACAATTGTAGGATAAAAATATAATATCAAGCATTACTCCTAAAAACACAAAAAACAGTTTTCACTTTAATGTCACATCAGAACATCTTTCCAAACAAAAAACAAAAAAAATCTCTCAAAACACATTAACAAACAAAACCTTGAACTCTATAGACTATAGGCTTTGACTACTAAGCCTAAACTAAATAACTAAGAAAACCCATAAATAAAATCCCAAAAACATAACAAAACTTAAAATAAGACCAAATGGATCAAAAGCACAACGCACATAAAAAAAAAAAAAAAAAAAAAAAAAAAAGCAGCATATCTTTTCACTAATTGGTCATTAACAGAATTCTATACCACATGCACCTTAAAAGTGGAACCCAAAGGCATTCCCAAGTAAGACAAAGCAGGGAACCCACTTTCAGCCATATAATACAGCCCTCCCCCCCCCCCCCCCCCAAAAAAAAAAAAACTACAGCCAAATCCTCAACCCTGACAACCTCAACAACCTCGAACTGAAACAAACTCACTCTTCCTCATATTAACTTTCTAACCAGACACAATCTCAAAGCACAAGAGAATACGTCTAATATACTTAAGCTGCTCAATATCAGCAGCACAAAATAGGATAGTGTCATTAGCAAACGATAAGCAGGAGATCTTGAACTCCTCCTAGGCACTCTCCCCCCGACTTTAAAGCCTGAAATAAATCCACCCTCCACTGCTATAACTAACATTCAACAAAGAATTTCCATCACCAGAATGAGCAAAAAGCAGCAAAGGATCTCCTGGTCTCGGGCCTCTTATACTATCAAAAGATTTCTAATTGTGCTATTAACTTGAAAGCAATATCAACCAAAACCTTAAAAAATGTAAAGTATAAGAATAAAAGAATAATAAAAAAATAAATTAAACACATCATACATTGTAGGAATTCAAGACATGAATGAATGAAGGCCTACTCCCATCTTCTAAAATTGTCTTACTGATGCTATACAAAATCAAAAGGATAATTTTCATCAATCCAAATGCAATTCAATGGTAATTAACATGTTTCACTGTCAGGAAGTTCTTATCATCATAAGGAATGCCTCCACCAAGATGAAATTGACTTAACCCAATCATTCTTCAAGTCTGAACACAGTCATTCCAACCTTGTAGAAAAAATGTCCTGTTAATGAGAGATTATTTTATTCTTCTCCAATAAATTTCCAGACTATCAGTGCAGTGATCATTATTTGTCTTCCAACAAGAGCAAATTAGAAAAATAAGGCGAGCATAACATGTGAGTGCCTCAATCATCTATCTTTGGAAAACCTAATTATCGATTTTCGTTTCTCCTGATCATTTAATGAACCAATTTCCACATCCTCTCACTTGAACCACCACAACTGGAAAAGTAATTCCCATAGAAATTGCCAACATGGACCATAGGCTGTCTTATTGCAATGCTAGCACGGAATCGCCACCTTTCCTGCATCTCTCATCTAGTGAATCTTACAAAATCTTCACACTAAGTTTCATCCAATTATTCCCCCAACATTAAGTAACACACCAACTATCGATCAGCACCTATGATCTTGGTGAATATCACATCCCATAATCTTTTCAAAAACAATCCAACTACCAACTCAACACATGCTAATAGCAAAAACAACTCAAATCATCTCAACTCAACTTAGCTAAGCGCCATCTGTACCAATTGAAGTTGGCCCATCGATTTTCAACTAGTGGGGCAGAAACAACAAAACACAATGGCGACAAGGGGTATTTCCCTTCTAATAGAAAAGAATGCAGTTCTCAAACTCCTAGTAGACAATGTAATAAATTTTCAGGTTTCTATTTAGGTTAGTTATCAGGAAATTTCTTTTTTGATAAATAATTTAATATCATTAAACAAGTGCAAAGGGGCCCAACCTTAGTACATAGAAAGTCTACAAGAGATATCTCCCTAATTAGGAGAAAAAGAAGAACAGTTCAAAAAATCAGAAAAAATGGAGAAAAGCAAACTATCACGTGCGGCTATCCAAGTGAAAAGGGAGTTGAATATTATTTTTCAGCTCTACTTCCGAAGTCTCTCTTTCTTCAAAGGTCTCTCCACATGCATCACATTAAACATAAAGGAGCCAATCTGTATCCACCTCTCCGCCTTACTTTGAGAGAATACAATACCTCAAAGATAGAGGAGACTAAATCCACCGCCCAATCCGATACGTGTTTGGTAAAAATTATATTCCATTGAATGCTTTCTAAAACTGCATATGATCCACCATTCACGAGTCCTTACAATGTGCAATACTAAATTTGGATAAGTTATCTTCAATGGTTGTTTTCTACACCACACACCACGCTAAAAACTGACCTTTGACCCACCACTCACCACATATCTAACAAACTTTGGAAAGTTTCTCACTCCCTTCTTATATATTTCCACTCTCACCCCAAATGATCATGTTACCTCCGTAGAACACCATCCTCTCCTTAGACTATCATAATTTTCTATCACCAATCTCCACGAAGCCTTCCTTTTCGTAACATAATGCCATACCCAATTACTCAGTAGGGCTCGATTAAACTAAATCAGGTTTCTAACCTTAAACCACCTAATTCGAACGGAGTACAAATTCTTGACCAGTTTACTAAATGGACCTTAAACTCATTACGAAAAAAGTCTGTCCAAAGCCTTTCAAGCCTATTAATTACTCCCACTGGAATAGGGAAAAGAGATAAATAGTAAGTAGGCAAATTGGAAAGTGTGCTTTTTATCAAAGTCAATCTACCTCCCTTAGATAAATAAAGCCTTTTTCAACCAACCGATGGTCCATTTTTTCAATTATGCTGTTCCAAATAGATGTAGCCTTGTAATAAGCACCCAATGGCAAACCCAAGTAGTTCATCAAGAAGAAACTCTACAGCCAAGAAGACAGGCCAAACAAAAGTTGGAGTTGTTCAAAGTTTGCCTCACAAAATATCAAAGTCTCATCTACAAACAATAAATGGGACATTAACAACTCTTCATTATTCCTCGACTCCACCGAAAACCCAAACAAAAGTCCCTTATGCATTGTAGCAGTCATCATCCTACTTTGCGCCTCCTTAACAACCACAAACAATAATGGCGATAATAGATCCCCCTGTCATCCATGAGAACTACTAAAGAACCCAAACGGAGAACCATTAACAAGAATGGAAAACCGGACTGTAGAAATATAATGCTCCCCTTTGTTCCAAAAGTTGCCCAGTAAAGAGACCAAATGGAGAACCATTTATAAGAATGGAAAACCGCATCGTAGAAATATAATGCGCTATCCAATCCCTCAATTTCTCCCCAAATCCACATTTCTTCAATAAATATATCAAGAACTCCCAATGAACATGATAATAAGACTTCTTCAAGTCCAATTTACACAACACTCCAGGACTCCCACATCTAATCCGATTATCCAAATATTCATTAGCCACTAGAACTGAATCCAGAATTTGTCTACCTTTGATGAAAGCATTCTGAGAATTGTAAATAACCTTTCCCATAACCAATTTTAGCATGTTTGCCAAAACCTTGGAGATAATTTTACATACTCCACCCACTAACCTAATGTCTACAACACCGGCCTTTTTTTGGGATAAGGGATACAAAAGTTGCATTAAAACTCTTCTCAAACTTTTGTTGACTATGAAACTCCTCAAAAACTGCAAAAATGTCCTCTTTTAAAACCTTCCAGCACTTTTGGAAAAGCACCATAGAGAAACCATCAGAACGCAAAGCCTTTTCACCATTCAAATCCCTTACCACCTCCCACGCCTCATTCTCCTCAAACCCTTCCAACCAATCTCTCATCTATATCCATCCACCGAGTTATTTCTTCTATGGGAATTAGCCACCCAATGGAAAAATTTAGTGTTTTTATCCCCTCTCTCAACCACAAGGCCCTTGACTTCTACCTCTAACTCACTTCCTCAAGAAGGATGAATGTCTCCAATTTCATTGAATTCCTTAACCTATCAACCTCAGTTAAAGTGCCATAGAATCCAACTCCCGGATACCATCCATAAGATCTTTCTTTTTCCTCCCTACATTACCAAACACCTCATTCCCTTTCTTTAAAATCCAACTTCAAAGCTTTCAACTTACACACCAATAGATAACTAGGAGATCCTTGAAAACCATAAGACAACCACCATGTTGTCACGACATTTGAAATTAGGAACTGATTGATTGCAAAAGAAATAATAGCGGTATGTGCTCTCCAATATTAGCCAGTGCAAGAGAGTCCTACTTGCACCTAGTGGAAACATGCGTAGTTCAAGCCCTAGCACTAGACTCAAGTAATAGGTCCAGTGCATGAGTTCTTGAAGCCATAATCTATCATGTTAAAATTGCTAATCTTCCTTCTGGAATGGTTGCTTCTATCTACTGTTTCTACAAGGGAAGGCAAAGATGGAGTTCTTAACCAAGAGAGGCAATGATAATTGAGAGGATCAATTTTTTTTTTTTTTTTTGGATAATAAATGATAACTGAGAGGATCACAATTGGAATTCCCCTGCCTTTCATCAATGGTTCTTTTGAATATTTATATACTTCAAATTTGTTAAAATTCCAGTTTCTTCCTCTGAAAAGATTTCCTAGTTCAGATGTATTTCTTCCTTTGTCTTTGCTCAATTAGATGTATTTCTTCATGTCATGCTAAACAAATTCCTTCCTAGAATAGCCATAACAACGACAATCAAAGCAGTGCATGGAGTAAGAACAATCATATTTTAGAATCATAAGGAAATATGGGCTGAAATAATAGCCTTTTTTTTTTTCCTTTTTTTTTTTGATAATTTTTTTTTTTTTTTTTTTTTTGATAATTAATGTGAATGGATGTTTCGAGAACTCATCTAGGAACATAGAGAACCTTGTCCACTTTTTCTTGTACACTCTTTTAACTTGGACTGCTGGTTGGCTAGCGCCCCTAGTGATTAGCTTCCATGACTTTCTTTTTATGTTCTCTTCTTCTTTTTCTTCCTCTTAGTCGCCCTCTTGTATGCTCCCTGTGTCCTAGGGTTGCATCCCTCTGCGCTATTTAATACATCTTTTTACTTAAAAAAAAATTAATGTGAATATTATTGAAAAAGCGTAAAGGGGCGCAACCCTAATGTGAAAATATATACAATAGAAACCCCTACGGAATATACAGAGAACACATATTCAAGAACTCATCTATAGTCGGGACAACACTACAATGATGAGCCAACGCCCACAAGAGTAGCATAAAGATCATATTCTTCCTCATCCCATCCATCAAACACTCCTTATCCTCAAATGTTCGGGCATTCCTTTCCCGCCAAATACACCATGTGATGCACAAAGGAACCATCCTCCAAATGACTTTAGAGATATCCCTACCCCCCACTTGATTCCAGCAAGAAAGCAAGTCAAAAAAATTTTGCGGCATGACCCACTCAATACCGAACAAAGAAAAAACATAGTTCCATAACCGAGTAGCCACTTCACAATGAATCAACAAATGATCTACGGACTCCCTATTCTTCTTAAACATACAACACCATTCCACTACCACAATACTCTTCTTTCGCAAATTGTCATGTGTCAGAATTTTGCCGAGAGCCGCAGTCCACCCAAAAAATGTCACTCGCGAAGGCACTTTAGAGCGCCAAATACTCTTCCATGGAAACACCTCACAATCTGGAATGGACAAGGCCTTATAGAACGACTTCACCTCAAACGTACCCTTTTTAGACGAGGACCATCGAATACGCTCCACATTACCATAAGAAACCTTACAAGAGTATAGCAATTCAAAGAAAGATGAGACCATATTCAATTCCCAATCCTGGGCGGAACGCACAAAAATGATATTCCACTCAACCATCCTATTCCTCCAACTAAAATTATCCTTCACCCACGCTTCTTTGTACCTCGCAATACTAAACAAGGAAGGGAAAGAAAGCTTCAACGGTTGATCGTCACACCAAATATCATGCCAGAAGCGAACTTTCGATCCCATCCCCACCTCAAACCTCACGCCTTTTGCAAAAGTATCCCAACCTCTTCTAATAGGCTTCCACAAACCCACACCATAAGAACCCGACACCGCCTTCGAACACCACCCACCATCCTGGTCTTCATACTTGGCTTTAATTATCTTGTACCAAAGAGCCTCACTCTCTGTCGCATATCTCCATAACCATTTCCCCAAGAGAGCTTGATTAAACTTATGTACATTCCGAATGCCAAGACCGCCGGCCCGTAGGGGACGGCATATATGGTTCCAATTAATAAGATGCAATTTTTGTTCATCTCCCATTCCTCCCCACAGGAAATCTCTTTGAATTAAGATTCTAGGCAGCATACCGATAATGTAAGATATCTTTCTAATCCACCCTACCCAGACTTTGCTAAATCTTCTGTGAGAGAGAAAACACTTTGGAATAGATAATGCACCCAAGTCTTGATCTAAACCACTTTTTTTTTTTAAATAAAATAAAAAATAAAAAAAAAAACAAAAAATAAAAAAAAACATTTATATGCTGATATAAGATGAGTCCTCCAGTAAACCAACCAGATACTCACAGAAAACATAAATAACAGAGATCAAAACTAAATGGATGCAATTTGAAGCATGTTATTCAAGAAACAGAGTTAAACATGGTTTCAGGTAGGAACAACCTAGGGCCCTGCCCCTCCCTCCCCCCCACAACAAAGGTCTGTCCCTGGCAGCGAAGGTGATTGGATTCTCTGGTACAGACCTTCAGGGGGGCCAAGGGGATTTTATTTTAGAATTATATTAGGTCCCCCTAGATAAACATCCCGATTCCATCCCTTGTTTCAGGGCATTGTAGCTTGGTGTAAATTCCTAAACTAAATTATTTTAAAGGCCTTTGATACTATAATGCCTAACATCTTTAAAAAGTAATGTTAAAAAAAAAAAAAAAAAAAAAACTTATAACTTAAAGTATAAGTTTAAGTTATAAGTTTGAATTTTTATGTTTGAATTTTTAAGTTTAAGTTATAACTTAAACTTCTTGGGCTAAGTTTGAATTTTTACGTTTTAAATTTTGCCATCATTTGTTTGAAGGAAAAAGGCAGAAGAGTTTATAACTTAAAGTACGCCACCCTTTTTTTTTTTTTTTTTCATAAGTACAAAATTATTCATTCCACTACCCAAACTTGGCTCAACATATAAGACCAAGACATCTCAAGAAAATCCAGTCACATGACTTGGGATTCCCCAAATTTTCCATCTATGTTATCAAAATCATTATATTTATCTTGAAATAACTGATGACACTTATGACAAAAGTTGGTCTCTCTACATATCAAACGTATGACTAAATAATAGAAATCAGAACATAACGAATACCAATTCTAAATTAAGAAAGAACGAGGACTGACCGGATATTGATCATAAATGCAATCCCTTCGACCTTTTCCAGGTGTCAATGGATGAGAATGCTCCTTTACAATTTTTGTAACAACCCATTTACCAGAACTTACTTTCCTCACCAAAATCATTGCCCTGCAACCGACCCTTGTCTCTGCCCTTTGCCTCACAATTTTTTCACGCTTGTCAGGCATTCTATACCCCTCCTTGTTACAAACAAGTGCCCGACCAATAGCAGATCCGTCACGCCTCGATCGAGAAAGTTTGCTTACACGGATGACAAATCCTACACGTGTGGCATATGCATTATAAAATGCATGTGCAGCTGCTTCAGATTCGAACTCCTGACCCAGATAGGGCTCATCTGATGCAACCATTGATACTGAAGGAATTGCAGTAGGAACTAAATCCGATCCAGAAGAATCTTGATTCATTTTCTCATCCCGATCCTGTGGGAATGCCCCTTCAACAGAACTTCCACCAGTTCCATTTTCATCACCAACCCTACGATCCTCCACCACAGCAGAATTTCCAACCATCTCACCATTAATATCGTCATCAACACCAAACTCCACTGCAGTAAGAAATTTTTTTTATGATTTTTCTGCATCCATGTGATATTTCACAAACCAAGACAGAATCTGGCTCCCTCTCAGGTAGCCAGGAAGAATGAGGAAATAACCTGTAAACAAGTATGGCTTCATGCATGCATTTTCACCCATTCATGCTTTCAAGAAAAAAGAAAAAGAAAAAAAAGGAAAAGAAAAAGAAACATTGCCCTACTCATCTGAACAGGGCCCAGTAAATGTACAGAACCAACCAGGTTTCTCTTTCAGATTTATATCTTGTGAAACAAAACCTTGCATAACAAGGGTTAGAAATTCATTCGCATTTTCTTTTCCTGTGGTGTCTAAGAAACCAAAAGATCATAATTAAGAATTTCTTTTTGTCCTTTCCTTTTTTAGTTTGCTACATGATATGCCTTATAGCACAGAGGGTTTATAAACTAAAATGAAAGGCAGGCTTCAGAACTTATTTAACATAAACGAAGACAGTCAATTAATTGTCACAATTTATTTGAGTATAATTATCTTTCAGTTTTTTCCCTTTCAGGTACAACATTCAAAAAATGAGAGATGCAAATTTGTGCTTCAAATTCCTACCACTGTCTGATAATTTTTACCAGATAAATTCCTTAAACTTAATTCTTTGTTTGATATGATGCTCGATTGACAAAAAAAATAAAAATCAAATTAATCACTAAATTACCAAATTCAAAATTTCTTTCAACTTTCCTTTTCCAACATATCCTGAACCACCAAACAGAGCCTAAATTCAATTTTTCTCGAGACCCAACTAAAGTCTACAATCCAAAATACCAAAAACCTGATCAAAACTTAATGCTATACCTATAGTTACCCAAAAAACAAGGTGGGGAAAAAATTTAAATATGAAATTTTCATCCCCAGAAATTCAGAAAGTTCAATTTTCAGCTTGCTTTCCGTTTCTTTATTTTTGTTGGCAACCAAACAGAGAATTCATTCACAATCTACGATTAAAAAATGATAACAAATTGGTCCAATTTGCTCTGAATAAAGCAACCATTTATTAACCGCCAAAAAAATAGAACAAAAAACCCTAAATCTCAACCAAAACATTGTCTAATTAAAAGAATAAAATATTAAATCACGAAAATAAATTATAAAAACATAAAACTTACTGAAAATTCTCAACGATCCTGGTTCGACGAGAAGACAGACACTCAAAGAGAGAGAGACAGAGAGAGTTACGCTTCGGCACCCAGAGAGTGAGAGAGAGAGAGAGGGAAAGAGAGGAGAGGTTCAGGTTGTAAATATGGGGTCCTCAAGAGTTGGTGACGTGCCGAAAAACTACTGGCTTTCCTACAAATTTAAAAGTCAATCTCTCTAGTCAAAACTAGTGTTTCTCCGCCGCGTGTCCCGTTGAGTGGACCTGGGCTCGTGGGATTATTGCTGGGACTTGTAACCCGCCCGGTCCACGACAAGCTGAACCGGTTTCATTGTATAAAGTTTTTTTCTCTGCGCGTGTACGTGCGGTGGCATGGCGAAGGCCTTGTTTCCAAACCTCCGTAGAGCTGCTTCCCTGCTCAGAATCTCATCTCCCAACTCGTTTCTCGTCAGGTACTCTCTCTATCTATCTGTTTTGCTTCCTGGGCAATTTTCAAGGTATTTTTTTGTTTTTGTTTTTATGTTCCTTCTTCTTCTTCGTCTTCTTCTTCTTCCAACCGCCATTAAATTCGAACCCTTTAATAGTTGTGGGGAAATTAAGGTGGGAGATGGAGGAATCATAGTCCCCTTTGCCCCTTACTACACATTATGGTTTTCACTATTCTGCTTTAGGCTTTGCGGGTTCAGTCTGTCTTTCCTGCTGATTTGTGTCATTTCCAGGACAACTTTGGAAGCCCAAAAATCAATTTGTAGTGTAACCAGGCACTTTCTTCCACTCAACCAGGCAAGTCCTTCGTGGGTTTTCAGGAACTTGAGCCATGGTTCGGTGAACCTTGTGATATCACAAGGAAATCCCAGGTTTGAAACGCATGAGGAGGATCCTCCTCCGAAGCATAAATGGCTGACCAAGAAGAGGCTGAAGATGAAGAGGATGAGGGAAAAGCAGAAGAGAAATGCGGCCAATAAGAGGGACCCGCGTTGTCTAGGCGTCACGAGGAAGAAGAAGATGAGGTTTGCCAATGCTGAGGAGAGAATTAAGTACAAGCTTGAAAAGGTAATAGTGTAATCATTGATATAATGTTTTTGCTTTTTTTTCTTTTTATAATAATAATTTTGCTCAATTTATGGTGTCTCGGTTGTTTATATTGAAGCCTGAATCATATGCTTGCAGTGTCAACATAATTCAGTTTTCAATTTTGAATTTCTCTGCAAGTTCTTCCTTTCTTTTCCTGATTTTATTTCTTACTAGTTCATGCTTTTGGGTTATATCCTTACCATATGACTTCGGGGAAAAGTGATAATCCTAGCTTCTAGGAAGAAATATAGAAAAACTTTTTCTCTGGCAAGTTTTGAAGGAGAGTGGTATAAAAGTGTGCAGATTTAGGATATTAGCGGCCAAGAAAAATAGTCTTTTTGATTGGGAATAGTCTAGTGTGTCCTCTTCTGTCCAGCAAGACATCCAAGATGTGCTTCTTGGACACCCTAGTTTTAACCATTTCGCCTGTATCCTTTTTAATTTGTTTGTTGGTTTGGATGTGCATTTGTGCAGTCTTAAACTCAAGTTCTAAAGTCAAGTGTGTATCTAAAGATGGTTTGTTTGCATGGATTTTTGGTATGGTTCATAGAAAGGTTGATTTCTTAGCCTAGAAAGGAACTTCATCCATGGATTTTTTTGGGAGAAATCTATCCTGTATTAGGATTTAGATGCTTATGCTAAGTCTTCTGTCTTTGTATTCTTTCTTTCCACTCTTTCTTGGTTTTTCCGTGGAAGATTATCCTCTTCCCCGTATCTGTACTATCTTCGTTCTTAATATTTTTTATTTCTTGTAATGGAGAATACAAAGGAAGAGTAGGGGAAATTGATGGGGAACTAGGTCAATTAGTTCAAGGAAATGATAATAATACCATCTTTTTTCAAATGGCAAATTCCAGGAGAAGAGGTAATGCTTTCTCTTTTCATTGTGAATGCAAGAGATTGAAGATTAAGAAAAAAAAAACAGTTGTTTAGAAATTGCGAGAAACAATAACTAGGAATGAAAGATAAAGAAGATCTTCCTATGTACATGGCGCCCTAAGCTTTTAATGATATCTTGATTACTTGTAGAAAAAAATAAAGAAGGAAATGAGTTCTTATGATATGACTTGATTCTCGATTTTCTTTTATGTTGCTAAAGCCTTATTCTTCCCATTGATATTAATGTTAGCTTTGGTTGATTATTTTCACTTCAGGCCAAGATTAAGGAAGCTTTGCTGATTGAAAGACTGAAGCGGTATGAAGTTCCTAAAGCTCAGGGTCCTGTGGTAAAACCCCATGACCTGACTGGTGAGGAGCGGTTTTATATTAAAAAAATGGGTCAGAAGAGGTCTAATTATGTACCAATTGGCAGAAGAGGAGTATTTGGAGGTGTTATTCTTAATATGCATATGCATTGGAAGAAACATGAAACTGTTAAGGTCATTTGCAAGCCTTGTAAACCTGGGCAAATACATGAGTATGCACATGAAATTGCTAGATTGAGTGGTGGGATCCCCATTCAGATTATGGGAGATGACACCATAATATTTTATCGAGGAAAGGACTATTTGCAGCCAAAAGTTATGTCACCTATAGATACGTTATCCAAGAAAAAGGTGTGTTTTCCAACTTCCAATCTTCTTGGATGTTTGATTTCTTTATTTTCTCAAGTATATGGTGTAGCACACTTTTAGCGGTCTTCCTTTGAGTTCCAATCCATGTGACCAGGAAACTCCACTGTAGCTATATCAAACGATACTTGTCATGCAGCTATTATTACAAGCAATTTGGGGTTACTGGCACATTCTGCCACTCCAATCCAGATATATACTAGTATTTTGTTAAATTGTATATCTTTACTGTTCACATCCTTTTTGTTGTCTCATTGCCTTTGGGAACCTTTCTTTTATGTACAAAAGTACACTCTCTCCTACTGCCATGGGTGTATGATAGCTATTTTGTCTACATTACTTGAACCACACATGTGCATTGACTTATTAATCATGTGGAATCTAATAATAGAATGACATTTAGTTTTATTATGACTTTCGTAAGGCCCTTCAGTGGTTCTCAAAATGCTTTAAATTCTTAAGCAATGAGTTTTGTTGCCTATGCAACCTTGGCAGAAATCTAGTTGGTTGCTCTGTAATGTTTTGTTATTGACTTTAGATATTATTACCGAGTGATCCTTTAATATTTTTACTTCTATTTAAAATTTAAATTGTGCATTCATTTTCCCCTGACACAACTATTTTCTAAGCACAGTGAGGTTTAAATAAATCTTCAGGCTTTTTTTGATAAGTAATGTTGTATATACCAAAAAGCGCAGAGGGATGCAACCCTAGTACCACAGAACGTATACAAGAGAACGCTTAAGAAGAAGAAGTAAAAAGAGCAAGAAAATCAAGAAAGTTAATCACTAACAGAGCTAAATAAGCAGCTGTCCAAGTGAACAGGGAGAAGAAAAAAAAAAGACTTAAGCTCCTCCAAAGACCTAGAGGTTTGTTTAGAAAAAACTTCAATGCCACCCTTATTACTCTTATTCAAAAGAAACCTAGGACCATTGATATTAGAGGTTCAACTTATTAGCTTAGTGGGTGGAGTGAACAAAATTGTTTTAAAAGTCCTAGCTAACAGGTTGAAAATGGTAGTGGAGAAGATAATCTCCAACCCTTAGAATGCTTTCATCAGGGATAGGAAAATTCTAGATTCTATTCTCTTTGCCAATGAATGCCTTGATAGCAGGATTAGATCTTGTAATCCAGGTGTGCTATGTAAGTTAGATATTGAAAAGGCTTGTGATCAGGTAAATTGGGATTTTTTGTTGTATATGTTTAGGAGATGTGATTTTGGTTGAAATGATGTAATTGGATAGCGCATTGTCTCTCTTCGGTGTGCTGTTCTGTTTTGATGAACAGCACTATGATGGGTTATTTAGTAGTTCCCATGGTTTAAGATAGGGGTCCTTTTGTCTCCCTTTTAAGTGGGAATGATTTATGCTATGGTGAATGGGGATTTATTATCAGGCTTTTCAATGGGATCCAGGAATGGTTGTGTCCTCAACATTTCCCACCTTTTGGCAGGATGTGTGGTGCAGAGAAGCGACTTTCAAGTCCCTTTTCCCATAACTCTATTCTATAGCTCGAGACAAAGACTCTTTAGTGTCATATTATATGGACTATTCCGGCACTTATGTCCATTGGAGCCTAAATTTTTTTAGGGTGGTCCAAGATTGGGAGCTTGATCCCCTTGTTGCATTGCTCGATCTTTTGTATTCTTCGAAAACCCTTCCAAGAGAAACAATTAAAATGTTGTGGTCTCCAGCTCGTAATCATAAGTTTAAAGTAAAGAGCTATTATAATATATTACGGCCTAGTGAGTCTTCCCTTTTTCCTTGGAATAGTGTTTGGCAGGTGAAGGCTCCTCCTCATATTGCTTTCTTCACTTGGATGGAGAACATAGGAAGTGGGATCTTGCCCTCGTTAATTGGTGTTGTCTTTGCAAGAAGAGCGAAGAGACCGTAACCACCTCCTCATCCATTGCAGGTTTACTAGCGAGATATGGCATTTGCTTCTCACATTATTTGGAGTCTCATGGGTAATGCCTAACAATGTAGTGGAGCTACTTTATTGTTGGAAGATGCAAGGGAGGGGATTATCCAAAGAGGCCATATGGAAAGCCATCCCTACTTGACTAATGTGGCATGTGGAGCATTTGGACAAAAAAAATCGGCTTCTTTTCGAGGACCGCGAGTCTAATGTGCTTCAAGTACCCTTTTAGATTGGGTTGTAACTTTTGTTCCTAATTTCTCTTGCTCTAATCTTGTAGATCTTGTTAACCTTTTAGATTTTTGAACCCAATAGGGTGGTTACTTCTCTTGTATGCTTTTGATGTTCGTGAGATTTTCTCCTCCTTGTATACTTCTCTTGCATTGTTTGTTCCTATGCTTTGAAGCAGTTTCAGGGTTGACGATTAATCTGGTTAAATCAGGGTTGGTCCCCGTTGTCAATGTCAACAATGTGGAAGATTTGGCTAGCATTTTGGGTTATAGGGTCTCTTCTCTACCTATGAAATATCTAGGCCTTTCGTTGGGAGCTTCGTTTAAGGTCAAATCTATATGGGATGAAATTATTGAGAAGATAGAGCATCTTTTGGAAGCATGGAAGATGATATATTTGTCAAAGGGTGGGAGTGTGACCTTGATCAAAAGTACTTTATCTAACTAGCCTACTTACTTAACGTCTCTTTTTCCCCTCTTGGTTAATGTTGCCAAGTGCGTACAAAAGTTGCAATGAAACTTTTTGCAGGATGGTATTGGTGATGAGTTCAAATTTCATTTGGTTAGCTAACCTAAAGTGTGTTCTCCAATCTTTGAATATGGAAGCGCGTGGGGTGGATGGTGTTCTAATGAGGTTCATGGGGTGGATGAGGTGGGGCTATGGAAGAATATCAAAAAGGGTTGGGGAGAGGTTTTTAGTCATACTATATTTGAACATGATGATGGCTTTAGGATGAGATTCTAGTATGACATGTCATGTGGGGATCATGCCCTCAAGGCAACTTTTCCTGACTTGTTTAGTTTGGCACGTTTTAAAGATACTTCGATGGCATATCTTTTGGAGTTTTCAAGTGACTCTCATCAATGGAATATTTGCTTTCTTAGAGCAGCTCACGACTAGGAGCTAGAATTCTTTACTTTGTTCTTCAATTTGTTGTACTCCTTCTGATTGAGACGGGGTGGCGAAGACAACTTTTGTTGGGTACCTTCCAAGAGAGGGCTTTATTATTTTATGTTAAATCATACTACAATATCCTTGTTCTCCACGAGAGCACTCCTTTCCCTGGGAGAAGTATTTGGCAGAATAAGGCTCTCTTGAGAGTTGTTTTCTTTGCTTGGTCCAACTATCTTAGGGAAGATTCTAACCATGGATAATCTTAGAAAACAGCATATCATTGTGGTTGATTGGCACTACTTGTGTAAGAAGAGTGGGGAGTGAGTTGAGCACCTTTTACTACATTGTGAGATGGCTAATGCCCTGTGGAATTCCATCTTCAGCCTTGTAGGGTTGGCATAGGTTATGCCTCATCGAGTGGTAAATCTTTTTGCTTTGCTACAAAGGGTTTTTTGGTATGGTTCCATCTTGCCGTATGTGGTGTCTTTGGAGGGAGACAAATTATCGGAGTTTCGAAGACCGTGAATAGACAGTAGCAGATCTAAAGGATTTTATCTTTTAAGACTTTTTATCACTGGACAACTGCCTTTGACTAAAATATTTCTAGCTTTCATGTTTTTCTTAATATTTTTGCTTCTGCTAGATAAGTGTTTCATTTGTTTACTTCTTATATACTTGAGTTGCACCTTTTGCGCTTTTTAATTGTTAAAGTATTAATTAAGTGATTAAATTTACCTCTTCTTATGAGCTTAAGTTTTTGGGACAACTGGTGATTTAACATGATATCAGAGTCAAAGGTCCTGGGATCGAAACTTGACTCCATCAATTTACCTCCTATTTTCAATTAAATATTCCATGTGTTGGGCCTCACATATTAAAAGAAAGTTTGAGTCCACACGTGAGAGGGAGTGTTAAAGTATTGATTAAGTGATTAAATTTACCTCTTCTTATGAGCTTAAGCTTTTGGAACAACTAGTGATTTAATATTAATAAATTTCATTTACTTATTAAAAAAGAAAGAGTTCTCTAGAATGCTCATGGAATTTCTCCAGTTAAGTTCAAGCTCCACTATGGATTAGCTTTCCAGGGATAGTATACTTGCAAATTAAGGAAAACATTTCAGGAAGATGCTAGGAAGACCAGCAAAGTGTAGTTACAATAGGATGGTTTTCTCTGAAGGTTGGGGTCAAAGCAGTTTTAACTTCATAGGCATTCCTTGGAATGCTGTACAATTCAGATGGCACATTATTGAGTGTGCAGCAGTGAAGTCACTTAAAACAGTATATTCACTGTAACCTTCACACCTCTCTGCTGGTAATAAAGTCAGTACTTTCTTTTTATCAGTCTGTCAGTACTTTCTTGGTATCAGTTTGTCATGGTTTGCAACTTGTATATAAGCTGCCTTTCAAGGCATTGCTTCTAGGATCAGCTTTTTAAAGAGGTTTCTAGAGCTTGGATTTGTCAAACTGTTCAAACTAGGCTGTTTGTTCAAATGGATGTGGTAGACAATAAGATGCCTCTGATTTGTAGCTAATTTGATTTGTAGCTAATTTTGGGCATGAATTAAGAGGTTAACTTTACTCGGATTCCCTTGTTCTTATACATTATTTACTCTTTAGATGTCTATACTCTTGCTTAAAGTGCCTCTTATGCCTCCAAAATATATAGTCTATCCTTAAGTCAGTTGTCTTCTCTGTTTCTAGTTCCCACAACAGTTTTTGATGCTTAGCGTGTGAAACCATGACCTGGGGAGATGATTTATAATGGATGGTTTTCCAAGTATGGCAAGAGGCTAAAAATCTGCGCTATGAATGTTTATCAAAACATTGTGGTATCTTATTCATTCTCTGGGAGCATCTAAGGCGTGTTTTTGGATGACGTTCACATGGTGTGTGAAAAGGCATTGATGTCATTGCTGCCTTAAGGCATGCATGTTGGAAGCTCTTCCTCCACCCCTCTTTCCCAAAAAAGAAAAGAAAAAGAAGTGTTTACATATATTTAAACAACCTAAGTGACAAAATTAGTTGTACAGTTTTGGTCCCCTTGAGGCAAACTTTCTTGATTGTCCCTGGTGTGAACCAAGGTTGGTGAGCCTTTTGGTTAGTGTTTTACCTTCCACCATCCTGATAAACATGGAATCTTCCTAACCATGGAGTTGTGTGACCAACCCTCTAATGCTAAATGCGCATGTTTAGATCTTCATCTGCATGTATGGAATTTCAGCTCTTACGAGCAATAGATGTTTGATGCTGAAGTTGGTGGAACAGCCCAATACCCCATTTTTCAATCTTGCAGCTCGATAGCTTAGTGGAGTTGGTGAACACTAACATGCAAAATGAGCTCTCTAAACTGGAAGTCAGTATTCATGATAAGGTAATATGACCCTCACAAAAATCTATTATCATGCTAGAGATCTGTATATACAAGGATAAGAAATCTGCCAAAAGTCTAATTAAGATGGGCTGGCTGATTCTGGGGCCTTCAGAGAAAGCCATTTGAGTGATCTGTTCACTATCATGCGATTTCATTATCCATTGCAAAATGATTGATCTAATGGTTCCCTTGCATTAGAACGTTCAGGATCAGTAAATCAGGTGGTGGCCACCAATCAATTCCTGCTGTAAGATGAGGTCCAGTATAGACCTAGATTTGAAGCTATAGTAAATATTAAATCGAATCTCTTCACCCTATGCTGAGTCGTCAGCTATACAACTACCATACAACTGGGATTATGCAATGGTGAAAATCAGTTCTGTTTTATTTTTTACAAGTGCTGATTCAATGGCTAATTTTTCATTGCCACATCATTAACTTGTATGACAGTCTACTAAATAGATTTACTCTTAATATTATCTCTAAAGACACCCCATATATTGGAAGAACTTGTGAATTGGGGATGTAGGTTAGTATTAAGCTTGTAACTTCTGGTTGACTTGATTTTCCCTTCACTGGCTATTTATTAGGCTCTATCTCACTTCTTGTTGATGGTTTAGTTTTATCTTTTATACTCCCAAGTTTTTTCTTGTTAATTGTTTGTGTTAGTGAAGTGCTTTTGTTATTAAGCTGTAAAAATTTATGGTTGATCTTAGATAAAGCCGATTAATTCTGTTTTCTCCGGTTTTCAGGCATTGGAAAAATCCAAGTATGAGCAATCACTTGAAACCGTAAGGCACTTCATTGCTATTGCTGAGAAGGAATTAGAACTCTATTACAGGCACATGGCCCTTTATGGTGACCCAAATGATAGAAATCCCATTTCCATGTTGGACAGTCCAAGTAAAGACTCCAAGGAATCAGGGAAACTGGAAAAGAAAAGCCTTGATTCAAGCAGTGGTTGCTTTCACACAGGTCTTTCAGATTTGGAAGCTGATTCTGCAGAGCTATCAGAAACTGAAGATAATGTTGAAGATGATGACTTATCTATAAATGAATCAGATTCTGAAGATGACAGCATATGTATTTCTGATGGTGAGGAAAGAGAAGAAAGATCTTCTATGATAGAAGGGAGGTCCAACACATCAATGTTTAAAAATAAGTATGATTCTGACTATAAAGATTTTTTAAAAGAACATATTATAGATGTAAAGAGATAATCTAGATTCCATATGCTTCTATCTCTTATTAAGTAAGCTGAGGCTGTGAGGCACTCTTGGTTTGATAAGCATCTAAATGATTTTGTTTAGATAGTTTTGGGAAAGATGCCGAGTAAAGTCTCTTTCCATTTACATCTATGTGGGGTTTTAGGAAAAGATGGCTAAGAGATACTGTTATAGAAAGAGATTTTTCCATCTCACCATTTCAACTCAGATTGGAGTTGTTCAGCAAAATAGCATCTGCATGGGAATGGGCAAGTGAATTACTTGATTCTTTTCTTCATTACAAACCCTGCAAGTCACATCTTCCACCACCACCTTACACTTTCCAAATGGAGGGCCTAAGAAGGATTGAAATTCACAACAATTACTTGCTTGAATTGCTAGCAATTTGGACAAGTAATATGAGAGAATATGAGACTCACGTGTCCAAATAAGTGGCTTAATGGCCTAAAATTTATTTGGATGGGTGAGTCTCATCTGGAACATCTCACATTACTTGTCTAAATTACTAGTAATTTGATCAAATAATTGTCGTATATCCTTATCTCGTAAGAAGATTGTACCTTATACATCCCCACAAAAAAAGTTGGCTTAACTAGCTTGTCTGTCCTAGTCCCCTCCCTACCCTTTTCTTTTTATGAGCTAAGATTCCTTGGAGCATCAAACCCCTCCACTTTATTCTATAAACTCTATTTAATGTAACAGTACCAAATATTCTCTCTAACCTGACCACCCTAAAAGAATTTGCCTAAAACTTTGTTTGTTTTCGTCTCTAACCATCCAACCATCAAGACTTCAATTTTCGGAGAACCATAGATTCTCCAAAGTACTTTTTCTCTATCGTGCAATCAATAGTTGGACAATATCACAACACTTATGTTGATGTTATGTTAAATCTTTTCAGAAGTGAAATATTCTCAACTTTATAAACTTTTTTTTTTATAAAATTTGATTAGTAAGTATTACAAATCATAAAAAAAGTACATCAAGGATCTTACCGATCGTTTTATGTTGTTAACATTTGGTGTTCTTTTTTTTTTTTCTAGTTATTTTTAAGGTGTTGAAAAGGCATAGATTGAGGAGTGTTTTAATGTGCAATTGATAATTGCAAATTTGCAATGGACTATTTTTAAAAGGAAAAATATGTATTTCAATGAGGCCACTAGTTGTGCATGCTCTGCGTGCTCAAATACAAGCCAAGGGTAGCACAGAGGTCTAGGATTTTCAGCTTTTTGCTACATTAGCTATGGACTTGATGTGGCTTTCATAGCTCTTCCAATTTAGATGTGCCTTCACTTTTAAAACAGTGTGGGCACACTGTAAATGCTCATAAAGATGCTTGTGATAACTCCGGCCCTGAGAGAGTTGTTTAGTAAGGGTATCAATTCGGTTCGATTTTTCGGTGTTTTGCCAAAATCAGGGACCGGAACCGGGGTACCCGGTTTTTGGTTTTGGAAAACCGAGACCCCGGTTAACTAGGGTCCTGGTTACCGGCCGGTCCAGTAACCGGTTTTTATATATACTAGCACATAACCCGCACTATACGCGGGATTCTTCATTATAATTTAATTTCAAAAACATAAATGCATATCATCTTACTTTTCATTATAAGTTAAAATAGGTGTGTGTAAAAATCTACCACGTATCTTTTAATGAAAATGCATACTAAATGTTATACACTAGTACATTACTGAACATGTACTTTTTCTTTTTTGAAGTGTACCAAACATGTACTTAATGAAAAGTATAAAAGAAAAAAAAAATAGCAAGAAAACTTAAATTCTGATTATCAAAATATTAATAAAAAAATAGTAGGAAACTCTGATATTGTTGATGTGATACTTATTATATTTCAATACAAATAAAACCTATAAAGTTCTAATCATTTCTGAAAAAATACATAGTAAAATAAACAAAATCTTACAAAGAATATATATCATTCCTTCTTTTCGAAATAGTACTCATTATTTTCTCATTAAAACAAATCAACCATGGAACGGTATGCTCCATCGTTACAACGTCTGAGATACAATCAAAATAAAATCTTCACTCAGTAAACAAAATATTCTCTCTTCTTCTTAATACAAAATAAAACACATATTTCACTCGATATTTAATGCAATCAAATAAATCTCTTCAATACTTTCAAAAAAATGCTAGAAAAGTAAATCACAAAAAAAAAAAAAAAATCCAATAAAATATTCAAATGAATTAAACCATAAAATCTTATTGGTGATACCTATTATATTTCAATACAAATAAACTATCTAGAGAAACAAACATAAAAATAATCAATTTACTATCATGAAAAATTTATACATAGATACACAAAGATAAATCCAAGTAACAAAATTTTCAAATAAATAGAAACCCTAGATGGAATCAAATACAGTGCAAAAATAAACAAAATCGTTTTATTTTATAAGTACATAATAAAACAAAATATTGCTCTCAGTATTTAACGCGATCAAATAAATCCCCTCAGATTCAATGTTTAATTATCTCTTTAGTGTTTCGAAAGAGTTTCTATTCTTTTTCTTCTTCTTTTTTAGCGCACAAAAATCAAATAAACACATTATAATCTTCCATTAGCCCACTAAAAATCCAAACAATTTATTATCTTAATTCAGAAGTTGCAATTTTCATCAAAGAACAAACTAAAAAAATAAACAACCTACAAACACAGCTAATACTCAATTACAATTGTTTGGAGAGAGTTGTGTTATTCTTATTAAAGGTTCGATTACAGTTTTTGAAAGGTTAAGAATAAGAATTACTTCGAGATTGAATTTTTAGGTTGTTATTGTTGAAGAGTGGAGAGAGAAAAAACAAAAAAAAAACAAAAAACAAAAAACAAAGTTAATTCTTGAAGCTGTAGTTTTTCTCTAATTAAAAACATACACATGGAAGATAAGAAGAAGAATTACTTTGAGTTGATTTTTTAGGTTGTTATCTTTGAAGAGTTGGGAAAGAGATGTTGGAAGGAAACAAAAAAAAAAAAGTTAAATGAGAGAGAGAGAGAAAATCCGAAATAATTGGGAGATCTTTATTTTGTTTATGTTGTAGATAATTTATTATTAATCAAATTGTTTTTTAATGACTTATTATTTAGAAGAAAAAAAAATTCTTATTTTATAAATTATCTATTATTACATGCACAAGTATATGTAGAAAAAAAAAATCGTCTTCTCTAACCTTTTCTAAATTTGAATTTAAAATATTAAAGTGACTGAAAGTATTAGTACATAATAATTTGATTTGTATTATTTGTTTCCTTATTTGATTTGGACATTAATAATATTTAATATTGTGCATTAAATGTTTGAATTTAATGAAATCACATATAAGGAAAATTATTGAAATATAATTAAATGCCTTTAATTAAGCTAATTTAATGACCGGTTTACTATTGAAAAATTAGTTCACTCTTAAAGAACCAATTCAAAAATTATGCCTTAAAAAACCGATTTATCCTTTAAAAAAAATGGTTCACGCCACATGTCGCAATATTAAGGCATTTCTGAGAGTAATTCGGCTTATATATATATATATATATATATATATATATATATATTTTGAAACATATATATATATACCCGATTCTGGTAACCCAGTAAAAATCGGGTCCCAAAAACTAAGTATCAGAATCGGAACCGGCTCTCCGGTTTCTCGGTAATTTTTAACACCCCTATTGTTTAGGAAACCATTTTTTGTGGGTTTCTTAAAGGCAAACCTTGATGTTGCTGTTAGAAGAAAAAAATATATATATATATATTGTTGCTTCAGCTGTCATTATTGACTATTTGGGTCTTATAATGGCTATGAGCACTCATAGACTAATACTGCATGTAGAAATATATAATGGGAGAAAGAGATAAGAAAGAGCGGAAGCGTAGAGAGAGTGATGTGATATATCTTGTATATTAAAATATATGAAACAATAGTACATATGTCGCTATAAATAGAAAGAGTATGAGAAATGAGCAAACAAACCCCTAAACTAAGGTAGAGAATACACCTAACAAGAAAACTAAATAAATAATAATATTGAGAATATACTAATATCTCCCTTCAAATTCAAGCTTTCACTCAACCTTGAGTTTGGTAAAGAAAGGGATTTTTTTTCTTCGCCGAAGGTGGTAGAGGCACTGCAAAAAATTTCGACTTTTATGACGCATCTACAGTATCTATTTTTTTTAAATGTCACCAATTGGTGATGTGTTAATTTTTAACACATCACTAAATTTTTTCGTGACGGGTTAAAGTTTGCACATCACCAATTAGTGACGTGTGAACTTTAAAACTTAACTAAATAGTGGCGTATTAGATATCAACACATCACCTTCTTAAAAAACCATTAAAAAATATTTTAGAAAAGGAAAAAACAAAACAAAAGAAAAATAAAATACAAATAAATTGTAACGTGTGAATAGTACGTCATCAATTGGTGACATGCACTGTGGCATGCAACAAGTAGTGACATGCCACTATGGCACGTCACTATTTGTTGACGTGTGCTGGTTCCCCACACGTCACCACTAGGTTTGCATGGGGAACCAATGCGTGCAGGCTTTTTTCTTCCTCTCTTATTCTCCTTTTCTTTTTCTCCTTTTTTCAGCTCAGTCTCTCCCTCTCCGGCACTGTCTCTCCCTCTCTAGCCATCACTCTCTCTGTCACTGTCTCTCCCTCTTCGGCATTGTCTCTCCCTCTCCGATGGTCTCTCTCCCCCTTCGGCGGTCATTCTCTCCCTCTGATAATCTCTCTCAGTATCTCTCTCTCTGACAGATATGTGTATATATATATTTAATTATTGTATATTAGTTTCAAATTTAATTTTTAGTTTAATTTTGTTGTATGGTAGGATTGTTATGAACATGAATTCATATATAATGTTGGGCTAGGCTATTTTATTTATTTATGCATTGTTTAATTTTTTTTAAGTGTCATATATAATGCTAGGCTAGGCTATTTTAATTACGAACATGAATTGTTTAATTTTTTTAAGTGTCATATATAATTCTAGGCTAGGCTATTTTATTTATGAAAACGAATTATTTAATCTTTTTAAGTATCATATTTCATGATAGGCTATTAGCATAACTCTGGAGTATTATAGGATATATATAAATATCATAAATGCCCCCGGCTAGTTTATTTATTTATTCATAAATGATAAAGTTAGGTTTCAATATAGCTTGATGTATTCCTATGTTCCTAGAGGATAACTTCTATAAGGAGCTGGTGTAAACCAGCTCCTTTATGCCCACCAATCATAATTGGACACCTCATTATATCAGAAAAAACTTAAGTTTAAGAAAGAAAACACTACCACACCAGATTACACTAAAAATGAGAAGAAAAAAAAATTAAAAAACCAATTAATTTTTTTTAAAAAAAAAAAAAAAAAAAACAAAACAAAATTTAAAGGGGTGGCTAGCTGCCACCCTATCCTCCACTTGGGGTAGCCGGTAGCAACCCCATGGCCTGTCTGGGGTGGCCAGCAAGCCACCCCATCGCCTAGGGGCTGCCCACCGGCCACCCCCAGGCCATCTGGGGTGGCCGCACGCAAATCTAAGATGGCAGGCAAGCCACCCCACTTGACTAGGGGTGGCTCGCCGGCCACCCCAGACAGGCCATGGGGTGGCTACCGGCCACCTCAAGTGGGGATGGGGTGGCAACCAGCCACCCCTTTAATTTTTGTTTTTCTTTTTTTAAAAAAAAAAAAATTAATTGGTTTTTTAATTTTTTTTTTCTTCTCATTTTTTATATAATCTGGTGTGGTAGTGTTTTTTTTTCTTAAACTTAGGTTTTTCTGATATGCTAAGGTGTCTAATTATGATCGGTGGGCACAAAGGAGCTGGTTTAACTAACTCCTTATAGAAGTTATCCTCATGTTCCTAATGTAATCACACTATGAACAAGAGTTAGATGACAAAGTTTAGCGATTCGAAAGAATACAAGGACGAATGTAAGTCTTTCGTGGACTTTGCAATTAGGAACTATAGAAGCGCTAATAATTTAATTCACTGCATCTGTAAGACATGTCTCCTGTCACCGAGTTTGGTATATGACCACTTGACAGGAGGGAAAGGAATAATGACCTCATACATAGACTGGTTTTATCACAGTGAGAAGCCTGTACGGGCTCTTATTGAAGGCTCTAATTCGAATGCTGCAACTGCAGATGTGGGTGCAAGCACAGAATAGGGTGAAAATATGCATGCCACGTTGCATGATGTATTCAGCATGCACGAAGTCGGGGAAGGCAACTGTGACCCTCAAGTCGTGGTGTAGGGGGATACATAAATTGTTCATGAAGAAGTCAATGAGGATAGTGTACAAAAGTACTACGATTTGATTAAAAAAGTAGACAAGCCACTTCATGATAAGATCAAACATAGCAAACTGAGTGCTAATGTACATCTGTACAACATGAAGTATGATGCGAACCTCAATCGACACGCTTTGAGACCCAACAAACAATATTGGAAATTAACCCAAGAAAGCTAAAAATCAGATTTTAGATAGAAAACCCCGACCCAACGTTTATAAATCAAACGCGAACCAAAGGTATAGAAAGTAACAACCTTCGACCCAACGTTTATAAACGAAACGCGAACCGAAGGTATAAAGTTTGAACGCCACAAGGAAGAATCCTTGATAAGTTCACAAGTTCTCTGAAGAACTAATAGAAGAAGCAAACCTCACTTTTGTATTTTCATTCATGATTTTCATTACAATGAGTGCATGCTATTTATAGAACATGGCTGAAAATATGACTACCTACTTGCTATGGAATGGAAATTAAATTGGTTCCAACATTGGAAAGTAAATAAAGTAAAAAATGACTAACTAATAAAAGCCTAAAATTAAGGTTGATTTGGTCTGAAATTTGCAGCTCCTCCATGCCAAAAATAGACTGAGATTGGCAATTAAATCACGCCTAAGGAAGGTCTTGAAATAGGTAAGTCAATCAACCAACTAATTGGCATGTAATTTGGCAAGTCAATCATCCAATTAATTGGTATGTAATTGGATAGTCAATTAGCCATAATCAACCATTAATCCATGCCATTGCTAAGGAAATTTTGTGCAATCTGCTCCATGAATAGCTTGGATCAAATTTATTACGCCTTCATCTCCCTTTGGGCCAAGCTTGGAATGCCCCATTTTAGAATCAGCCCATTAAGTGCTTCTTTGATCTTCTTGGATCTTGCTCTAGTAATAGGCCCAACTGGAACATGCAACGGATCCTTTAATGGTGCTTGTTGAATCTCATCAGTGTGGGTGGACTTAGTAACACGATATTCTCGTCTTTGCTTGAATTCATCAATCAGTTGTTGCCGATGGATGATGAAGCTTTGCCAGATAATACATATGAGGCCAAAAAGTTTCTCAGGAACATGAGACTCGGATATGAGAAGATTCCGACTTGTCGTAGTGACTGTATGTTATTCTGGAAGGGCAATGCAGAGTTAGATTCATGTTCAGTTTGTGGAGAATCTAAGAGGAAGGATGAAATTAATTTAGACGATGATGGTCAACCCATATCATCTAAGAGACGTCTGGTGAAGGTGTTGCAGTGGTTTTCACTCATACCACGACTACAAAGGCTGTTTATGTCGTAGCATACCACGCCTCATATCTCGTTTTTCTTGTAGCAGGTCTTAATCTCATGCTTTGTCATTCAACCCTTGGTTATAGTTTTGAACTTTGAAACTAACGAACCCAACTAAGACTAGAATGACCGACTTGGTTCCAAAGGCTAAGGCGAAAGGGGTTTCGCCCATGGGTGTTCTCTCGATAGTCCTATATGACCAGAGCACTCTCGGTAGGAACTCCACCCAAGCTCCCTTTCTATCTTCTAGCTTCTTCTTCAATGTCTTCATCAGAGTCTTGTTGGTCGCTTCCACCTGTCCATTAGCCTAAGGGTGTCCTGGTGAGGAGAAATAGTTCTGGAAGTGCAATTTTTTGCACCATGCTCGAAATGGATCACAATTGAACGATTTCCCATTGTTTGTTATGAAAGCAACAGATCACCGACTTGCAAAGGAAACTTTTGATATTCCTGGTGAAGTAGTCAACTGAGACCATCGTGAATTTGCGACCTTTTCGACGAGCAAGGGTCCCATAATGTCGACTCCCCACTGCGCGAAGGGCCATGGTGATAAGACTGGGCTTAATTCTTCTGGGGGATTAGTAGTGACTTTGTCGAACCTCTGACATTTGTCACTGTGCTTCACTATGTCGCTGGAGTCTTTGTTCATTCCGGGCCAGAAATACCCGGCTCTAATTGCCTTATGAGACAACATGCGACTCACGAATTGGCTTTCACATACTCCCTTATGTATCTTTTGTAGCACATATTCTATTTCCCGACCAGATATACATTTGAGTAGGGGTAAGGTGTAGCCCGTTTTGTAGAGAATGTTTTCTTCCTCTATCTCGGATCTGAGTTGAGCCAGTGCATCCGCCCGAGTGTTATCTTCCCATGGCATCTGGGTGGTCACCGTCTGCTTGAAAGCTTCCTTTAATTGTTGCACCTTGGCGAGATACCGTTTTATCTTTTCGCCCCATGCCTCGTATTCTCCCTTGATGTGCCCTATCACTACCTAGGAGTCACTCCTTACCTCGAGGATCTTTGCTCCCATTACCCGAGCCATTTGCATCCTGGCTATCATAGCTTCATAGCTTCATACTCAGCCTCGTTGTTGGTGATGGTGAAAGTCAACCGGATTGCAGACTCGAATACTCCTACTTCCGGGTTGGTTAACACCACGCCTACTCCACTCCTCTTCTTCATGGACGAGTCATCTACATAGGCTACCCATGCCTCGTCAGGGGGAAGCGTTTCCTCTTCTGGAAAGTTGCAGAATTCTACTACGAAATTTGCCAATGCTTGGACCTTTATTACCATCTTCGGGTGATACTCTATGTCGAACTCCCCGAGTTCGATTGCCCAGTTGATGAGTCGGCCCGAAATGTCGGGTTTCTGCAAGATTTTCTTCAAAGGACACTCGGTTAGAACCCTGATTGTGTGGGCCTGGAAATAGGCCTTAACCTTCTTGCCAACACTAATAATGCGAATGCTAACTTCTCTATCCGTGAGTACCTCTCTTCTACTTCGTGAAGGGCTCGGCTAGTGAAGTAGACCAGTTTCTGAATTCCTTGATCCTCTCGTATTAATGAGCAAATTACAGCCGACGAAAATATTGCTAAGTAAAGGAAAAGGACCTCGCCTTTGGATGGCCGGCTGAGTAATGGGGGACTCCCGAGATACTCCTTTAGCTCCCGGAAGGCTTTCTCACAATCCTTCCAAACGAAAGCCTTCCTTAACACCTTGAAAAAGGGCAAACATTTGCCAATGGCGTGGGAGATAAACATGTTCACAAATCTAATGGTTGATTTCTAAGATGAAATTGACGAAATATGAGGAACATATTGCCACCATTCATTTCTCATTTTAAAAGAGAAATGATTTGTGTCAATAATTTGACTATCGTTTTCTCATTTTCTCTTATAAATTCAATAGATAAACTATTAGAACGGTAATGCTTATATAGATCTCACACATGGGCCCACAAATTCAATGACAATTTTTAAAAATGGAAAGGATGGGAAAAGGACCAGGAAAAAAAATGCAATTATTTTCCTAGAACAATATTCATTTCTAGATGAGATCATTTGTGATAGGTTTACCTGAGTCAATATTCCCTTTTAAAAAATTGTTTTACATTATTAAATATCATTTGATCTTTAAACAAATCCACAAGTCACGCCTCACTTTTATTTTAATCGAATTAAACATCTTTTTATTTTATTTTATCTGGTACCCAATTTTCTATAACCCTTTAAGTTTCTTTTGGCCAAAAGACAAAGATGGACAAATAGCAAATCAATATAAAAGAAATGACTTTGACCTCGGTAATTATCTGAAAATTTCCTAATATCATGGTTTGAAATCATTTTATAACTTCTAGCCGAAAAAATCATTTAATCTCCTTTTAAAAACACATATATTAATATTATTATTATTATTTTTTATTTTTTTTTTTTTCCCTTCTGGATGGCTCTTTAAGATATACGAAAAGAGAGTATGCGATATTGGGAGGCTAATGGATTTTATTTTTATTGTTTTCCTTTTTTCTGAAATCTTGATTGATTTGATGTGTATCCTCTTGCAAAATGAACAAAATATAAAAAATAAAAAATAAATAAATAAAAAAGGAGAAAATTCACTTTTTTCCATGCAATTTTAGAAATTTTTTCAATTCGAACCATAATGTTTAAAAATTGGCAATGTACTTCCTAACGTTTCAAAAAATTTTAATTCAGACCCTCCATTACTAATTTCCGTCTAACTGGACGAAAATCATCATATGTGCGTCTCACGTGGGATTTTGATACTCTCTATTTTAATTTTGCCCTCATTAAAACCTATAAAATTACATAATTACCCTCATTAAAACTTATGAAATTGAGAGTAATTACGTAATTTAATAAGTTTTAATAAGGGCAAAATAAAAATAGAGGGCATTAAAATTCCAAGTGAGACGTACGTAGAATGATTTCCGTCAAATTAGACGAAAATTAGTAACAAATAATCTGAATTAAAAATTTTTGAAACATTAAAGGGTATATTGCCGATTTTTAAATATTGAAGTTGAAATTAAAAAATTCCTAAAATTTTAAGGGTAAAGTGAATTTAACCCTAAAAGATATTATAATAATTGATGAAAATAAAGTAATGTTGGACAACATGTTTACAATGTGTCTGTCATTATGGGTCGATCGAAAAGTAAGATGATGAAATGCAGGGAAACGCGTAAAACATGTCACTTTCGAGGCTATATAAGGGGAGCTCTAATCAGGTACGAGGGACTTTTGCTTCCTCCCCAAAATTCTATACTTCATGTTTCTTACCATTTCTCTCTTTTTGAAAACGTTTTGCTAACTTAAAGTACTGAAACTATTTCTTGTCGACTCACACCGACAAACTCTTTTGCTTACATATTTATGTTTTTGCAAGTTACATCACATCGATCATCGGTGCTCTCCAAGCAAAAAACTTGGTGAGCTAAGATGGAAATTAACAACTCACATATATGATCCATATATAATATATAGTTATATCACCTCATATATATATATAAAAAAAAAAGAAAATCAAGAGTCTAAGTTCTTTTATAATTATTATTTAGTAGAGAAGCAGGGGGTTTGTTTATGAGTTGCTTTCATTAAAGCATATAATATAAAATAATATTAATTACAGCACCAACTATTTGAAGGTCCCAAAAGTGGTTAAACGTGCATATCTTCCCTTCAAAGACAGGCAAAGTGCCATCACCTCATCCAATCAACTCCTTTCATTATTCTTCCATATGCCCACATCTGACACGCCACTCATATTCAGGATAAGGATCCCTATAATTTAAAATTACCTTAATTTAGGCCTTTTTTTTTTTTTTTTACAGAATAGTTTTTAAAATATTATTTATTAAAAAGGTGATACGTTTTTTAAAGAAAAAAAAAAAACAATTAGCACCACTTGATATGTAATAAGCTCTATGTGGTATCAACATGAACTCAGAAATTTTGAAGTATGCTGAAAAGATAATTTACTTTTCACAGTCAAATTTCGTCCACTGACTTAACCGATTTCATTAGTATAACATTGACTTAAATAGGACAGTTAAATCATTGGACGGAATTTGACTGTAAGAAGTAAATTGTATTTTTAGTAGGGCTGAAAAAACATGAAAACCTGGTAAATAAATATGTACCCGTTTATCCTATGCATGTAATTATTTTTATGACGTCTATATGAACCTTCTTATAAAAAAAACATAGATAAGATAAATGGATCGTAAATTGATGATATCATATACCTGTTTTGCCAACCCTAATTTTTAGCATATCTTAAGGACTTTTAAATTTATTTAATACTACAATGAACTAATTGCAAATCATGTCTAATTTAATAACTTTTTTTTTTTTTTTTTTTTTTTAGTGGATTCTCGTGTTCATGCTCTTGTCAGTGGTTTGCCTTAGTGGAGCAATTCTTCATTATCTTAATATGCGTATAATGTCTAGTTTTACTTAAAATATGAATGGGGTTGACTTTATTTTTTTCAACTATAAAAGATAGAGCGTGATAATTTTACTATTTTTTTTACTGCAATTATAGTTGATATATTTTATAAGAGATTTCTTTTTTCTTTCTCTTTATCATTAGCTTTTCCAGAAATATTTTTGTAATTTTTTTTTTTTAGCTGGAATAAGCAGATTCATAAATTTGGTTGGTGACTCTTAATTAACCATAAATTCCTTAGCTGTCGTCGTAGGTAGCCCAAAAAGATAGTATGTTGCCTTAAGAAAAAAAAAAAAAAAAAACTTCTACTATGACGTCAATCCTGATAACACTCATTTTGCAGCCTTCAATTACTATGTTATACATTATCAATTTAAGAAAAATGTAAAAAATAAAATAAAAGTGAGAACAAAAAAAAAAAAAAAAAAAAAATACTTGTAGCTAGCAAGACCCAGGCCAGATCCACAGGGTGGGTTTGGCCGGACCCACAAGTCTAGCCGATGGTGAACACCTCAAATCCCGCCAGCCGTGACCGGTCTCAAAATCCATTTCCAATACCTCAAAATCCGTTTCTAATGCTCCAAAACCCGTTTTTAATGCCTCAAAACTCGTTTGTAATGCCTCAAAACTCATTTTTGGATTCAAAACTAAAACCTAGAGGTGAAAAGTTAACCTTTTAGGGATTTTATCACCCTAAAATCTAGTGCATTTTGGTTCAACTTATTTTTGTGTACTTTTTATGTTTTTGTTTATGTGTCGGTTATTGATTGGGGGTTGTAAAAGATGTGTTATCGGGATAGTCCTGATAAAAGATTTTCTAAAAAAAAAAAAGATATGGATTTAACAAGTCAAGGCTGGTTGGATCCAGTTTGAAGGTGCAGCACCAAACTCCTGATAAAAGACTTAAAAAAAAAAAAAAAAAAAAAAAAAAAATGCCGCTTGAGTGATTGTGAATGAAATGGAGCAAGACTGTGAAGAAAGTAGCAATTTCTTTTTGCTTGGGAAAATACATGTAAATTGCATGTTATGTGTACCTAAAGTGCGATGAGAAATTGACAAGAATTATAGATTTGGTAGGATTTTCGAGAAATTGTAAACCTCTTATAAGCAGTTAGAGGTATTTTCGACTCTTACAAACACAAATTTGATAATTTACATGACAAATACCGAAGTCTACATTGCATCTTTCACCAATTTCTAGCCACGTAACATTGCACAAATATTATCTATTAGATAAAGAATATAAAAATAGGAGATAATTAGAATGCTCATAAGGCGTGTTACAATGGATCTCAAAACCAACTTATGTCGTTTGACTGCTTTTTTACACAAGTGAAACAACCAAGCTTAACATCCTCGGTTTTTCTACTCGAGCAAGAGAGATACTTGAATTTTAACGCAAATTGCTATTTTAACCGTCATTAAAATCTTATGATGAACCAAAAATAAATTGTATGTAAATCTTCCTCTTCTATTTATCTTATTAACCCTCCCAGCTTCTAATCTATCTATCCATCTTTCTTGAGAGAGAGATTGTTTGGGGAAGAGCTGAGGGGATTGGATAGTTAGGTGGTATTGGTGGGATTGGGAGATGGGATAGTTAGTTGTTATATATCAATGGTGGTTGTATTTCTTTGAGCCCTAGCTTATATATGATTATATGTTATCATGTTTTGTTGATATCATTGTGAAAAGTGATGTTAAAATGTTGTGTCACTTCAAAAATAATGTGGTTTTTAAAATTATCATTCGGTTTATAATTGATCATTATTAAATTTTGATCAAATGTTAGTTTTAAATGACACCTCATGTTTGAAGTGACACAAGAGAAACATGAGAAAGACTTGTCTTTAGGAAATCGAGAATATACTAAGAGTAATGCTACATATTATATTGTTATTCCACAACTATCTCATGATGATAACGTGTCGGTTCCAATCAACTGTTAGATTTTTTTTGTTAACAATTACTAATCGAAGAGTCGGTTGAGACTAGCACGTCAGCTCTTATAGTATAATTGTAAGATAAAAATGCTATAAATAATAATAATAATAAATTAATTCCTACGTACTTAACTCTCATTCCACTTTGCTGATTTAGTAATGTTCATCAATGATCAACCCTTCGATCAACCATTATTAAAAAATAAAAAAATTCAAAGGCTAATGAACATGGGCTGATCAGTCCAGTAAGATGAAAGTGGAATGTAAGTTGAGAAATTATAATTACTTATAATACTATAAAAAATAATAATAATAATATAAGAGCCATATTCCTTAGATAGCATGCTACTACCAAAGGTTAGTACCAACTCTATTATTGATTGAACAATACTATCTCTTTGTTTTCTACTTGGTAAAATCAATATATACCTCTCAAACTATCATTTAATTGACAATGTTCCTCGTATATTTTCAATTGTAACAATATCCTCCCAAAACATTGTCAATGTTTCTCTCCAAGGCTAGCAAAAAGATAAAAATGCCCCTAAATATTTATCACTAAGACAAAAATACCCCTATAAATTTGAAAAAAATAAAAATAATTTTTTTATAAAATGGAAATTTTAATTAAAAAATAATATTATTTTAATTTTTTTAAAACGAATTTTTAAAAAAAAAAAATATAAAATAAAACAATTTAAAAAAAAAAAAAACTAAAATTTTCATTTTTTTTTAAAAAAATTGAATTTTTAATTTTTTCTTATAAAAAGGATTTTTATTTTTTTAATTTTGCCACTCCTTGGATTTATTATTATTATTATTTTCAGTTTTAGTATTTTTGTTTGTATTTTATTGAGGGTAGTTTCGTCATTGGGGAGACATTAACAATATTTTGGTAGTTTGGGGAGGACATTATTATAACTAAAAGTTTGAAGGGAAACATTGTCAATTATGTGGTAGTTTGAGGGGTATCTGAACTTTTTTTTTTTTTTTAATACCATTTCTCAATTTATGAAATTATTCTTCACTCATTCAAAACATTCTCCATGCATGCAAGGAACAGAACAAAGCTGTGAAAGTATCAAACCATATATATAAATATATTGCAATATTTAGTGAGATCTGATCATTTATGGCCGTGAATATCAAGCATTCTGTTTATATCCATATAAACTATTTTCCCGCAGCAAAATTTCTATTTATTATATTTTATTTTTATATATAATACATTAAAATTTGAAATAGAATCAAAGATTTGTATATTTATACTATATATAAATAAAATATAATAAATATTAATGTATTAGTACTGTATCCATACACTACCTCTGTGTCCCTCCTCTTTCGAAGGACTTTATCTAAACATCCTTTTACAGATAGGTTTGGATAACGACAAAATAACAAAATCTCTTTATTCTATTTTTAATTCGAATAATGCTGCGTATCTTTTTCTTTTTTTTTTTAATTGACATGATTTTTAAAATTAAATAATATTATATACAATTATTTTGTTATATAATATGTTACTCGATTTTAAAATTACGATTAAAATCTCGGTGACATTACTCTTTCAAATTATCGAAATTTAATAGTTATTTATAGTTTTATATATATATATAAATTTTTTTTCTTAATACTGTGGGCGCATCGGTAATTTTATAATTGTATTCGTTGATAATTGAGAGTCTGAGACGCAAGTGGGTCCAATAAAAAGAAAGTTACAAAGACCCATCATGATAAAATGAGCGGTCTGGATTAAAGCAATTAGGTAGGATTAAAAAAAAAAAATTACTAAACAATAAAAGTAATTAAAAAGTTAGCTTTCATATTTATTTAATTTTTTAATTTGTAAATTCTCTCCTAAATTCATACGAGACTCCAGATCCACCAGCCCGGAGTCTCCCTTTATAAATAGACCTGCAAAATCTTCTTCTTCTCCTCTCTCTCTCTCCCTCCCTCTCTAAAAGATCAAGAGTAGATTAATATTAGTGTGTGATGGCTTCTACGCTGAGCAATGGAGTGCCTGAGACGGGGAGCGGGCTGATTGTCAGTTTCGGGGAGATGCTGATAGACTTCGTGCCGACGGTGTCAGGGGTGTCGCTGGCGGAGGCGCCGGGCTTCGTCAAGGCGCCCGGCGGGGCACCGGCCAACGTGGCGATCGCCGTTTCCAGGCTCGGCGGGAAGGCTTCCTTCGTCGGAAAGCTCGGAGACGACGAGTTCGGCCGTATGCTCGCCGGGATCCTCGAAAAGTACGGCGTAGATGGCCGCGGCATCAACTTTGACCAGGGCGCCCGCACCGCCCTCGCCTTTGTCACTCTGCGCAACGATGGCGAGCGCGAGTTCATGTTCTACCGTAACCCCAGCGCCGACATGCTCCTCCGCCCCGAAGAACTCAACGTCGAGCTCATCAGATCCGTACGCTCTCTCTCTCTCCTCTCTGTGAAAATTACCATAATTTTTCCTCTTTCTCTGAGATTTTTTTGGGAAAATTTGTTTCCTATTTCTCATAATGATTTATGGAGTGGACGCGCTAAATGTCACGCGCGATCCCCGAGATCTTACGATCTGCAACGTCCACATTCACACGCTGGCACAGTGAATGATGGGTCCCTCGCATAGATCTAGGATTCCGCTATCAACGAACATGGGTCCGGTCTCACGTGCCGCTAGAGCGGAAACGGTGATTCAGTAGGCCACGATGGGGCCCATCATTTTTTTTTTGGATCTAACGTCTCGCTTAACCATTCGTGCATTTTAATCTGTTCAACGTTGGAGTGGCAACTCACGCGCTTTGACGGCGAGTTGGATGAGTTCGGCTCACAACACGGTGGTTTGCAGTATATTCAACTTTGACTTTCTAGTGACGCACATAATTTTGACTGACCTGTGCACGTGCCTTCCCCACTCTCACACGATACACGCGCTTTAATAATATTTCTTTGGCTGCACGTAGCTATTTATTGAAGGGTAATTATTCCCTGTATCTCTGACGTGGCTTTTAATTTAGAATGGATAAAATCGGATCAAAATTTAGTAATAATTTTTTTAAGTAAAATAAGGGAAATTGGGAGGATGGTGTGCTTGGTTAACCTTTTTGGGTTGAGTTTTGGGGTAATAAGAATCGATTAATTAGACATAAAAGTGAAATAAGATAATTGACTTTTGTGAGAAAAAAAGTTAAAAAAAAATAGTTTTGAAAAGTTGTTTTTTTTTTTTTTTTTTTTTTTTGGAAAGAAATGAAAATAAGGAGAGGGAGAGGGGAAGGGGTAGGGGTTTGCCAAACAGACCCACTATTTTATTTAGGGTATAATTTTGGAAGAAAGAAAAATTTTGATATTAGGGAATGCCCAGAAGGAAAAAATGGTGGGTGGGTCATAATCAGCCGAAAGAGAGAGATTCTAAATTGTATTTTTCCCTGAAATTAAGTGTAAAAAGATTTTCACTTATTATGTTATTGGACCATGTATTTATTGTGTCATGCAATACAAAGATCAAAGATGTGGACTTTATATATAAGGATTAGGTGATGGGGTGTTACTTTATGCAATTTTAGAAATTTCAATGTAAACGATATGATTCGATTGTTAATGTTTTGTTGATATTTTTGTTATGATAGGCTAAAGTATTTCACTACGGATCGATAAGCTTGATCGTGGAGCCATGCAGATCAGCACACCTGAAGGCAATGCAGGTGGCCAGAGATGCCGGTGCCCTGCTCTCATACGACCCGAATCTCCGGCTGCCGCTGTGGCCCTCAGAGGAGGAGGCGCGTGAGCAGATAATGAGCATATGGGACAAGGCGGATGTGATAAAAGTGAGTGATGTGGAGCTGGTGTTCCTCACAAAGAATGATAAGATTGATGATGCCTCGGCTTTGTCCTTGTGGCATCCCAACCTGAAGCTCCTCCTCGTCACTCTTGGCGACCATGGCTGTAGATACTATACCAAGGTATGTCGGTTGTGCCTGTTGGCTACTTGGCTGTGTCTACCTTCATCTAATTACTGCTTTCTCAATACAAAATAATAATAATAATAATTACTGCTTTCTGAGTTTTTATCTTTTGTTGCCATTATTGATTTTGAATGTTAGCTAGTGTACAAAAAAAATTTGTGGACTTTAGGGAGGTAGCTGTGGTGGGTAGGTGATGATTTTGAAGCATGAAACCTCCACGCGCACAATGGCATCCTAGGCTGCAAAGCTCTGCCTATTTCTCATTAAAAAAAAAAAAGGAATTATATATATATATATTAGTTTTTTAATTTTTTTTCTGAAGATTGCAGAGAGTCAGTCAATCATGGCTTTGTGGGGCTTGCCATTGGAAGTACTGTTTTATTTTCTTTTGTTTTCTCTGGTCAGCTGAGATTTTAAAAGAAAAACAGAGTCACCGTCACCTAACTATCAGGTCACAGGTGGGGACTCTTTATTTATTTTCCATCTGAGGGGTTTGGTGTAGCCGCATTTTGGATTTTTTTTTTTTTTTTACATGCATTTTGGATTTTTAAGAGCATCTTCGGCAATAATAGTCAAATAGCTACTGAAAAAGTACAACTATCTATCTACTTTAGCTACTACTTTTTCTCTATTCTCTACAACAAATTATCTATTTCTTTCACTACTTACATTTAAATATTATTTCTCATTTTTTTTTATTATATCCCTGCCAACACTTAATTAAAATTATTAAATTGACACTATATCCTTACATTTAAATGTTATATTCTTTTTTTCAGTATACGTTTACATTAAAGTCATTAAATTATTACTGCCAAATATTATATTGAATCAATTCCAAGTATTCAATTGCCATTGAAAGCATGAAATTATTGTCATGCATTAAAAATAAATAAAATAAATAAATAAATAAAATAAACCGTGTGATCTCTATGGAGGATCATGTAAACAAACAACCTCTTTTTCAAATATTATCCTTTCAAGGCTATTTATTTGTTTAAAGGGGATAACAGAGAGAAAGAGGAATATAATAAATAAAGGAACCTTATTATTTTTCCTCAATTTTTTATTCTCTAATATGTGAACAATGAATAGGCTGATTAGTTTACTGTTTATACTAGATGAAAAATCTACAAATTGATTATTTTGTTGGAGACAAAAAATGACTCAATTTGACTATTTTAAGCCATTTAACTGCTCTTTTAGAGATCCTTTAATAAGGAAGGTTTAGCATTATTTAATTATCTGCATGAAGGTTGCTGTGGTCATTATGCAGCAATTATTTTAATATTTTAATCATGTTTACTTGTAAGCATGACGAACATTAGGTAATTGTACCAAAGTTGATTGCAACTTTCTTGTCAGACTTGTCTGGAACATATTATCCAGTTAGATATTATATTTGAATCATATTTTTGTTTTTAACTTTTTAAGAAGATAAAAATACCCCTCCGAAAACAATATGCAATCCATTAGCTTTATTTTTTGTAAGGGAAACTCTTAAAAAAACACCCCGTTCCTTTGTTTTTATTTATTTATTCAAAGACTAGAGAAACTTAACAATGTCCTTAAAAATTACGAGAGAAGTAAGTTGCTTAACCAGAATTTTTTTGTTTTTGTTTTTTTTTTTGCATAAACATAGAATTTCCATGGAGCAGTAGAGGCTTTCCATGTGAAAACAGTGGATACAACTGGTGCTGGAGATTCATTTGTTGGTGCCCTACTCTGCAAGGTTGTTGATGACCAATCCATACTTGAAGTAAGTACTCCTTCCATTCCTCAATTTTGAATAATTATAGGGTCATCTCTGATAATAAATATTTATCATTATTTCAATTATTTCTGTTGCTATAACATAAAAAAATATGTCTTGGGTGCAGGATGAACCAAGATTGAGGTCAGTGCTCAAATTTGCAAATGCATGTGGAGCCATTACAACAACCAAAAAGGGCGCAATCCCCGCCCTCCCAACTGAGGCTGAAGTCGTCACTCTGCTTAAAGCATAAGATGACTTTGTTTTTTTTTTTTTCCCCCTTTTGGAGGACCCTTCTGTGTTTTTTTTTTTTTTTTGTTTTTTGTTTTTTTAATTCTAGGTGTTGTTTTCACTTTTCAGTTCAATTAAAAGAGGGTTTCCAATCTCTCATTTTTACTCGTATTTCCCTTCATGTAATCTTGGGAAGGATTGTGTTTTGAGCAAATAAACCTTTTATTATGTTTGGCAATCTTTTTCTGACAATGACCTGAACGTGTTTCTCCGGCTGCTGCTTGCTTTTTGTGGGGTTGACGAAATAAGCATTGCCAATGTACTGTTTTCACCAATTATTATAAACTTCTATGCAAAAGGTCAGAAGTTTCCCATATATATATATAAAAGGACGAAATTAAAAAATAAAAATAAAAAATCTCTTCGGAGTCTAAGAGCTTTGGGTGTTAAATTGGTTTGAATTTTCTAGGGATGGAACAACTTTCTCAATAAAGACAGAAATTCTCCATTTAAATGGTGAAAGAAGCTAAAGCTTCTAGAATTTAGCATATTGACCAGTTCTTACAAGTCCTCCTTGTTGATCTAAAGTTGATTTTCACCAGTTCTAATGCCATTATTTATTTAAAATGATCCATATTTTCCCAAAAATGTTTGATAAAAGTTTAACCAACCACCAACAAAGAGAGAGAGAGAGAGAGAGAGAGAGAAGAAGAAGAAGGAGAAGAAGAAGAAGAAGATGCATTTATTGGGAAACAAAAAAAATTATAATCTTGTCATGGTACTTAGGAGAGAGGAGGGTTGGTTATTATTACAAAACAATGGCTTGTGGATAGCATTCACTAACCTCCATATGCAAAGACCTCCAAACTTGCATACATCTTCCCCACTTTTCCTGCATATTAGCCAGAAATGCCTCTGCCCATTGTTCATTACTTCCTCCCATGCTTAGATCGTAAGGCACCGAAAAACTACTAGAGCAAATATGAGAAAAAGGGCAAGAATCAACATGTTGTTTATGAATGTTTCATAACAATAGCAAGTATTGTTGTACTTATCTACAGCTATCATGATGATCTTCCTGTGCACATGTCATGAACCCCAAAGTTTGCAGCCTATATTAACTTTTATTTTTTTCAGCTTTTACCAGAGACGATTCCCACCACTGTCACCACTTTTAAAAGGTGGATATAACCTTCATACAGGTAGCATGGCCACCTTATTAGCATTATGGATTTCAGCCAAATGGACAACAACAAGCTGAACACTTTTATGCCAAAAAGTGCAACTAGTCAAATTCATCACCAAGAAAGTAAAAGAGTAGCCTGAAAGATATTTCAATTGAGATCCTCACCATGAGATTGGAATCAAGTTTTTGTCTTGCATGCCTCTTGTTCAGAAATTCGGCCGGATATCAATAATAATATTGCCTACATATTGTTCAACCAGATACCATACTGCATACCAATGCTCTCAATTCCCATCTCAAGCACAAAAAAATTTTGAGGTCAAGGTAACTAGTTGTTAAGCCCTTCCTATATGTCACTATTGCCATCCCCCCTCTCTCTCTCTCTCTCTCTCTCTCTCCCCCCTTTTCCTCCGATGCATATGACCCATGAACCCCTCTTTTGAGCATGTCACTAAGTTTTCTGAACCTATAGCTGCCTTAGACATTTTCTTTTCTAATTACATCAGATTTCTAATCAATTAAAATGCAACCAACAGAAGATCTAGAGAAATATTACCTCAAGAGCTCTTCCAGCTGAGATCCTTTATTGGGAGCAGAATTCCTGCAAGAGCTCAAACTTTTAGTTGCAGGTAATAAAGAAAACCATACACTACTTTCAAAATTTCAATAAAGCATTTGACAAGAAGACTACAAGTGTTTTTTTTTTTTTTGGTTGCTGGGAATAAAGAAAACCATGTACAACTTTCAATAATGCATTTGGGAGGAAGACTACAGGCCGTAAATGTTAATCATGGACTTTTTTTATATTTAGCCATCATGATACCAATATACTTAAGGTTTTTCATAAATAATACTTCTCACTTAAGATGAAAGACGATTGAAAATAGTACAATGTAAAATTTTTCATATGGAAATCTTGCAAATCCCACAGAAAGAGGAAATAAAATTTGTTTTGGCAAGATTACCCTTTTTTTTTTTTTTTGACACGTCTGCACAAAAAAAGGAGGGGGATTCGAACTAGTGACCTCTGCTTTATTAGGCGTGATCCTAACCGATTGAGCTATCTCTTGGAGACAAGATTACCCTTTTTTATACACCAACAAAGGACTTTATTTTTTTTTTTTATAAAAAAAAAAAAAAAAAAAAATACTTCTAGGGCAGGGTAGCATGCAATGTTAGTGGTGACCAAGAAAAGCGAACAAAATACATAGCCCAAACAGTTACATTGATTATTGTGGTACTGGCACTAGAAATCATCCTTTAAGTTGCCACTGGACACAACCTGAGACTTGAATAGAGAACAAACCTGGTGACAGATATTTTGAAGATACGAAGAGACTTGGTGGAAAGATTATATATAGCATCAGCAATGTGCTCCTTGCCGAACAAGTACACTACTGGATAACCAAGAAGCCATCTGAAGCAAATTAGATACCCAGAGTTATTTTTTCATGACACGATGGTTCTAATCAAAAGACCAGTAAAAAATGCTAACTAGAATATATATATTATGATAAAATTTAAGGAGAAAAATAATCTCACGAGCATATCCTTTGGGCTATAAGCATAAAGCTAACTGCTCAATTTTACAACAGTTTTTTTTCCCCTGAAAAGTAATCATAAGTTTATCAGAAACATGAAACGCTGTCATCCAAGTACACAGGCTAGCTAGTAAATTTGGACCATTCTACTCATGGATTACTTTTTAGATGACCTGCAACAGAAATTTAGCATTATGGGAAATTTTACCTACCCAAGTGGTTTTATATTTTGGCAAAAAGATACATTTACAGCTAAACATGTTGCCTTTCTCTGTACTGCAACCAGAGCTTGCAGCTTAGAGCATACTACTCTTTCAGACACTCCCTAGAGGCTAGAGTGTCGGTTATTTCAGTTACTTTTTTAGATTTGAAGAGGATACTTCATAGACATCTACTGATATACATATTTCAGTCAGAGAAATATGCACAGGAACTTCTACTACGCACAAATACAGTAGAATATAATTCAGATACTTTGTTACGAACTACGTATTAATGCATTTACTTCTCATGCCTCTCCAAGAAGTCTAGATTTAAAAGAAATCCCTATTCCAGAAACTTGCACATAACTCTCTGGAAAAAGTTCTCACCCCAATATCCTGAATGGTGAAACTATGCGTGGAAAAACGGTGGGTTGAAGGTTTCCCTGAACCATCAATCTTAAATATCTTGCTGGTTTGTCATATTTTTCATGTCATTTTTGATGTTAAAGTAGCATCCAAGATATTGATTAATATTAGAGCCAAACTTCTAAATTTCTGGATTCTAAGGTCTTCTCTTTTTATAAATTTGCATTTCTCCAAATATATAACTTTTAAAAATAAAATGTTGTAAACAAACAGCATCCATTAAGATTGGTCCTCTTGATTCCAGCAATGACTTCTCCCATCGACATTAAATGGTATTTTGAAGCTTGCATCAAATTAAAGTATTCTTATAAATTCATAGAAACATACATTTATAGGTTTAGGCCATTTTAGGGGAAGCCCAACAATTTTGTTAAGCCAACTCAATAATTCAACCATAAAGGAGGCCAGAAATGAAACTGGCTGAGCAGTCCGGGTAACACAATTTTACAACAAAAATAATTCCCATGGTCAATGAAACTAAAACCCACCACAACTTGCTTCCTTAGAGCATTCCCAATGGAAGAGCCAAATGTTACTTTTATCTAAAATAGCTCTTCAAATGTTTAAAAAACCCCCCACATTGGATTAGCCAAAAAAAAATGTAAAATAGATATTTGATTGGAAGAGCTAAAAAAAAAGCTAAATGTAGCAGCATTTTTCAATGGAGCTATTTTATTTTTCATTGTTTTTCTCACCTGTTTTCTCTTTTTTCCAAATCTTTTCCTACTTTTTCTCTACATGTTCTCTTTTTTCTAAAATTTTTTCCATTTTTCCTTTCACATGTTGTCTTTTTCCCAAAACCTTTCTTACTTTTAATAGTATTTTAATAGAATAGATAGAAATATAACTAATTGGATGTAGAAACATTCAAAAATGGCTTAGCTAAACTAGATAAAAGTGAGTTTTGAGAAGCCATTTTGCATAAAAATATGGCTCTTCCATTGGAAATGCTCTAAAAGCTAGGAACATTATACGTTTTCCACAGGACATAACTAGATTAGGGCTGCACAATCCATGGATGGAAAAGGCTGAGATGTGAGATGCAGGTGTTGATGATCACCCCTGCGTATCTACTAGCGCCCTTGACAGGCACTCCCGGCCTCCATAAAAACCATCCCATGAATATACATGGCAGGTTCTGGTGACATGAATAGAATGGGCATACAAATGAGCCCAACCACAACTCGCTATGGTTCTTCACTACCTAATCATGCATACATAAGAGCCAAGGTGGGCCTTAGCTGCAAAGATTTTAAAAGTAACGTAACTATTCTTCTTTGCAATAGTAATCTCCATTATGAATTGAACAATGCCATCTAGATGTGCTATATTAATTGAATTACGACTCTGGAATCAACTTTTACTTGGCTGAATCCCTAAAGTATAAATTGATTAACCTACTTCACATAGTAAATTGTACATCAGTATAAATTTTGAGTGGTAAGGAATTGAACTTAATTATATATATGAAAAATTATAATATCTCTGTGTTTATATAGCATACGAATTTCTCTATTATAACACGCACACACACACTAATTTATATGTATTCTATAATGATCTACCACAGCCCCCGTGTGATCAATTCCTAGTTCCACCCACCCAGGGGTAAGCATGTTCTATAAAGGTGAGTCTAGGCGGTTACCCATTTAAAGTTGGCACAGTGACGTGTGTATCTTGCATGCAGCTACTAAGATCAATAAAGGCAGAAGACTGAGAAGTGATAAGCTCATTTGTTGAAGAAGACTGAGAAGTGATAAGCTCATTTGTTGAAGACTTGGCATCAGCCATGTTATCTGCCCTGTGACATGATAGGAGATCATCTTTCATTCCATCTTGAGGAAACAACAAAGAAAAAGACTTCTGAATTGATACCAGCTGCATTCCTATTGGGCTTTTTTCTGCTTGTGTCATCTGGCACAAAGACGAAAAGAGAGCCTTCACCAAAGAGTAAGAGGGGAGCATGCCTAAGATTACAGGTAAAGACCACAGAAATTAGTAGCCTACAGCAGGAACCAACCTTTGGAGGATCATGTTCAAGATCCACAAAAAGCAGCTGCGCTTCTGAGCTCAAGCTTAACCTAACATGCTCAGCAAGTCCTCCCACATGTATCAAATATATCATATCTTCTATAACCATTACTCTCAAATGCTCAAAAATGGGTGACTCCTGCATATATTTATATTAAAAATTAAAGTATATTAATTTTTAACAAACAAGATCCTCCTACTAGGCAAAAGGAAAGGGAAAAATGTTATTATGAGATATCACAAGCATGATCATTCATCATCTAGTAAAATTTCACCTAAATAAACTGTCTAATGTTTGCTTAAAGAAACAGTTTGTTGACAAAAAATGTGACTCCATCCCGACTTTTTTTTTAATAAGTAATCGAAATATTATTAAAAAGTGAAAAGCGCAATTCAGGTATACATGAAGTTATACAAGAGAAACACCCAGCTAGAAGAAGAAAAAAAGAACAAGAAAATCATGAAAACTAAGCAAATTTAAAAAGACAAACGCAGCTGTCTAGAGGTAAAGAGTTTTGAAGAAAATCATCCCGACTCAAATTTTAAAAGGCAGAAAGAGAGAGTGGCCCGACCAATAGATGATTAGCTTTGCTTAGTAACACAACCAAATTACCAATCACATTTCAATATGGCGAAGATTATTGAGTTGAACTTTGTAATATTTCTAGAGACAGAACATACTTAATGGGTGTAATTTGTGGAATTATAAAAGGTATCTCAAATACTTCATAACCAAATCATGATTCCAAAATAAGATGCCAAATAGTTTCACCTATTTAATTTGACATCAAGATTTAAAATTCCTAGAAATAAGGAAAATCATTGGGTGTGCAGCAAACCACAAAAAGAATTGGAAAAAAAAAAAAGGATAATTAATTTAATCTACGATTTCACTTTCTCCCTCTCCCCCTTTTCATGGGGCCCTGCCAAGCACATGCACATGTGCATCCTCAATCTCTTTTAAAGAACAAAAGAAGGAGAAGAAAAAAAAAAAAGGTGCCATTATCCTTATTCCTCTTCCTCCTGTGACAAGAATATAACTATGGAAAGCTTGAGAAGTTACTTATTCTTCTCATGCATCTCAGACCTCTTAGTAGCTAATGACAAGAAACTTTTTAGGAACCATCCCCCAATCATCATCATAGGAGTATAACAGTGAAGAATTACCTAACATGCTATGTGCTCTTGTTCAAGATTACATGACATGCTTTTTAAGTGAATTTTGCCACAAACTCAAAACATGAGAGCCATAAAAGGGAAGAATTTAAAAAATAAGTCAGCACTAATTTCTGAACAACGATGAAAACAATGTGAAAGTTCATATATTAACATCACCAGGAGTCCTCTAAGTGATTGTAAAAAAGAGACATTTTCTTGCATTTTCTTAAACTTATTGCGAATTAACAGTTTTAAGGGTGCTCCAATTGCTGTTTTTCACTTCGAGATAGGATTCTGGTCCAGTATGTCTTTACATATTTCTCTTAAACATAAAATGTTAAATTTTAGAATATCCGTCCTTGACTCAGAAATTGATTTTCAGGGAGCACAAATAAAAAGATGTCCTAAGTGAGGAAACTCAAGTATGTGTTTAGTTATTGTTCAAATTAAAATGATAAGTGCAGCACATGGTGAATAATTGAGAAAGAAAGAAGAAATTGTCATAAAAGTCAGACATAACATCCAAATGAATCGATGAACTATGAGATCATGGCTGTGATGCAGCAATGGCAGATTGATTTGCTGTTACTTCAGAACTTTGTAGATTCCAAAATTTATCCTGTGGCTCATGTGCAACATCATATTGGGTCAAGTCTTATATGATTTTGAAGGTCAACCCATTTGAAGTCTAGGGTTAAAAACAGTTTTCAAGTTAGGTTATTATTTCACCAGTTATACTTAATCTTCTAATAGGGGCAGGTATTTAATTTTCTGTAATTCTTCTAAATTAAGGATATTTGGTAATTGAGTCCCATCTAGAAACTTTTAGGAGTTTTTAAGGGTCTTGGCATATATTCTGTCTTTTTCTTTACAGCACACTGGTAGTATTCACAGCCCCTGAACAATCATAAACTCTCGCTTTTCTTCCTTCTCTTAACCCCAAGACAGACTGTTTTCCTTTACCCCTTTAAACCTTAAAAGCCTAAAATTTTCCAATCTTTCTTATCAGAAGTCGTCCCTTTAAACATCCAAGTCATTTCCCCAATTTCAAGCTCCTTTCACCCATCAAAATTCAATTTTCGAGCCATAAACCACTCCACAAAGCCCTAGATCTACAAATTCTCCTAACCATAAACTTATCACAAGCTCATGTAGACAGATACCCTAAATCTCTCCTACATCAGGCAGTGACCAAACCAAAAACAGAATGTACCAACAAACCTAAAACGGCAGTACAATGTAAATACCTTTTGAATAAGTTTCATAAGTTGACATAGTCGCTCCTGTAGTTCAGGCATCTTTCCACCATAGTCTACCATTACAGCTGGCCTCATTCCTGTACACAGAGCTAGTATATCTGCCAGAAAATATTCCAAAATCACGATTCATAATCCACAAGAAGAAATTAGTAAAAATTATATATTACTTAAAATTTACAAACATAACCCATCAAATAAAAAATCAAAACAAGAAAAAATGTTAATAAAAGTGCAAAGTCCACACACTTCAGCAACTTTAATACGTTAAATAATCGGTTATCAAACATGAAAACAGTGCAGACTCGTTGCAGATTATATTGGCTCCATAACAAATAACAATTCACATCAATGGGATATAACAAGCATCATAAAAGGAAAAGAAACTGAAATTTGGATCAGAAGGCATGTTTGGCTCTGAAAACGTTTTAGCATTTCATTTTCAGAATCTGTCATTTTCACATGAATAACCAATTCATTTTCACATGTTTGGCTCTGAAATTTACTTGGACTACTGGGAAAGTCACAACTCCACAGAAATGAGCAAGATAAACCACTTGGCTTAAGTTTGGATGGGGTTTCATATATTGCAAGCGGAAACAAAAACAGTATAAAATACCCATAAACGAAATTGACCCTCAAAACGGAAAATAAATAAATAAATAAATAAATTATACCCATAAATTAAAATGAAAAAATAATAAAGATGATGATCTGAGTAGTGAGGAACTAAAAGAGACAACAACAAAAAAAAATCAAAAGGAGAAAAACCAGTGTTTGTGGAGGTGAGAGGGAGAGAATGGAAAAGAACCAATTTCGAGACGGCGCTTGGTTGGAGATTTGAGACGCCATTTGATGAGAGAAAGAGAGGACTCCAACACCTTCAGGGCTTCATCCATTTCTGCAACCTCCATTTGTGATGAGGCTTAATGGATTCAAAGTGGTTGATTTTGGCACTTGGAGACTCCAACTCGTTTGTAATAATTTGGACTGAACGATAATATGAATATCCTCTCTATTCATGCATTTCTCTTTAATAAATGCTCTGATACTTCCTCTTCCTCAACATAAAATTAGGACCGATTCATTTATTTATAACTTTCTTTTAATTATTTTTTATATTATTATTTTAATTTGAGTAAAGTCCAATTAACCCCTTTAAACTACCATCTCAATGACAATTTACCCCACAAACTATCAATTGCTCATTTACACCCCAAACTATCAAAACAATGACAAAATTACTCCTATCAAATTTTAAATAAGACAAAAATACCCTTGAAAATTTGAAGAAAAAAAAAGTAGGTAAAGTCCACTTAACCCCCTCAAACTACCACCTCAATGATAATCTACCCTCCAATCTATCAATTGCAACAATTTACTCCTAAACTACCAAAACAATGACAGTGTATCCCCTAATACTAGCAAAGTGACGAAATTACCCTATATAATTTTCAATAAAACAAAAATACCCTTAAAATTTTGAAATAAATAAATAAATTTTAATATTAAAAAAATGTTGTTTGGGGTGGCTCATCCCTCAACTGGGGTAGTTCGGCCACCCCACCCTTATTTTTTTAATTATATATATATATATATATATATATATATATATGAAATAATATTTTATTATTAATTTTTGTTAGTGGGACAAGTGTTTCATTTGTGGCTCTAAGATTTCTAAGAAGAAATCTTAGCCATAAACTGAATATTCTTCAGTCCAAAATAGATTAGAAATGATCCTATTCCATCTCAACCAGGCTTTGAGTGATATTTTTTGTAAATATGTAAGGGGTTATAGATCAAAAAAAGGATATTCAACTTTATGAAATTGAATATTAATCATATCAATCAATGATACAATATATTGATGACCATGAACGAAATCTTACAAAAAATAATTACAAAGTACTTTAGCAATTGAATAGAGACATGAAAGTAATGCTAGATTTTTTTTTTTTTGTGTACATTTAAGAATGATATAACTTTTAAAATTATTATTGAACTTGTAATTGATCACTATTAAATTATGATCAAATTATAATTTTAAAAGTCAGATCATTTTTAAAGAGATGTTCTAAAATTACTTCATAAGGAGGGAGGGGAGTGGAATTCTTTTTTTTTTTTTTTTTTCTTTGAGAAAATTTCAGTCTCATTGAAGAAGGATTACGAGCATAACAACCTTACATTGTATAACAAAAAACTTTAAAAAATCATAGTTGAAACTACGAGGTTACAAATCATAAATGCTTACATAAAAATCAAACATTTAAGATCGATATATTACATCAATATCCACTAACCTATGATGTTATTTATTTAAGCTAAAAATTTTATTGGGAAATTTGAAAGGATTTAAGTGGAATTCGGTCATAAAAGGAATTTAATTTTATCAAAGCCAAAAAAGGGCATTGGAAAGTTAAGAGAGAATTTTTGAGAAAAAGAGATTTTATTAAAGGTGCCGAAAATCTTGTTTTATTTATTTATTTATTTTTTTAATTATGCTTATTGGCTATTGTATTTGAAAGAAGAATTGAAATTGGGCTATTGTGTTTGTAAATGGGCCTTAGAAAATTAATTTCTGAAGTAAAGGACCAAAAGAGCTTGTTTTGGGCTTTAAATGGTTTTGGAGGTATAAAGTTTGCGCCAAGAGATGACTGAGTGTGCTTAAAAAGGCCATGAAAAATTAACAAGCCCAATGAGCCCAAAGCAAGGCCCATCGGCCATAGAGATTCTAGATCCTTCGAGAAGGCTCTCAAGAGGTGGGATGAAAATGGAGATAAAAGATTAAAAAATCATGATTTTTCATGGCATATAAATAGAGAGACAGTCCCGCCACAGGCCCACAGGCCCATTCGGTTTTAAATTCAAGTTGTTCTCTTTTTTTTTTTTTTTTTTTGGTTTCATGATATAACCGAATAATGGAGATGATTTGATTTATGTTTTTTAATATCTTGTTTTTGGGTTGGTCAGATGTTATTTGAAGGAGGATTAAAAAATTTAAAAAGATTTTGAAATAGCCTGATGGACTGGGCTGATAATTTTTGACATGACCCGCAAACCTGACACAAGCTCGACACGAAATTAATGGATTAGAATTAAAGAATCTAACCTATTTAATTAAATGAATTAGGTTAGAGTTCACTAATATAGTCTTATACTCAAGCATCGACCCAATAAGTAACATAATGGCTAGCAATTTTTGACATGACTTACGAATTCGAAACAGACCCAAAACAAAATTAGAAAGATATGGTTGAGGAGTTCGACCCATTTAATTAAATGAATCAGGTTAGTGTTGACATATATAATTTTATATTCATGCATTGAAAATAGTTGGCTGTTAAACTTAGACTCATGAGAATTTTAGGGGTTTTTTCACATGAAATAATGCCAAACATACAAAGGCGTGCTGATTGTTTTAGTAGGGTCGAATGTATTTAAACTTGTAGGATTGCAAGATTTTAGTGTTGAAAATATATAGGTGAAAATTGGATAATAAGGATATTTTGGTAATTTTCACTTACCAAGTAACCTAACAGTGATTTAGCATCTCTTTTTTGAACAATATGACAAGAATGCAGTATTTCAGTTTCTTATTTACATCTTATCTATCAGATAAAAATATATATAACAATAATAAAAAAAAAAACACACACACACACACAATAATATCTTATTTCACATTGAGGGAATCATGAAAATTTCGGTGTTCTTATTTTTTATTACTTATCATAACTGTGGTCTTTTGCACAACAAATGAAAAATACTTGGATTTCCTAGACACAAGGTTTGTCTTACATAGCTTTAAACACCATATGAGTTCGATTGAAACACTATTTTGACGCATAAAATTGAAGATGATAGTTATAGAGACTATGCGAATTGGAAGAGATGTTACCACAAACTACATGACGAGAAAAATATAGACAGAATTTACATTTCAAAGAAATTAATACTTCAAAATTTGAATGAAGCAATGAATTAGTGAATACAAAATGCAAAAGAATTGACCCTATAAACTATACATCCGTGTGAGTGTGACTATAAATTTCTATCATCTATCTACTCTACTCTACGTATATTCATATTCATCGTGCTACTATTTTCTCTTCTTCAAAGCAAGTCAAAAACACTTTGACCACTTGCTAAGGATCTTCATCGGATGCAACTTGCTAGAGCAAACGGCTTTGTTGCAGGTTTCCTCACCCCTGGGGTCCCAAACACATTCCAAAGTACCAGAGCCTCATCCCCGGCCGCAGATGCCACTGTGCAACCATTAGGACTCTGAACATATATAATCCAAACCAAGTTAGAGATAATCCAAATCAACAACACAACAACAAACATTCTTTACATAAAAACCAATTACAAGGTAGACTTGGTACCTGTGCCATGTAAAGGACGCTGGAGTGATGTCCAGTGAGCTTTGCCAACTTCTTCATCGATGGGTATTTCCAAAGAGTGAGCTGATACTCATCATAACCATGAGAGCTGAGCAATTCTTCCTCATTCGTGTTCCATAGCAAAGCACACACCTCCGACCCCGTGTCAACTGAGTTCTCGCACGCTCCTGTGGAGGTGTCCCAGAATTTGATGCACTCATCACCCAAACCTCCACCAGAGACTAGTAAACTACTCTGGAATGGACACCAAGCAAGGGCCCTGACTGGAGCTGTGTGATCCTCAAGCTTGTGAAGCCATTGTCTTCGAGCACTAGAAGAGGCAAAAGACCTATCCCATATATAGACAAGATTATCACTCCCTCCACTAGCCAATCGCCGGCCGGAGTCCGACCATTTTAGTCCACAGACCTCCAGTTGGTGTCCCATGTAGGTTTTAACAGTGGGGGATTTCGCCCTAACATCCCTATTGATGATTTTACCATCCATTCCGCCTGATGTAAGGATGTGATTGTTCCAAGCCAACGAACCAACTCTTTGTGTGTGATCGTCTTTGAATGTTCTTATCTGCATTAACAAAAAATAAAAAATAAATGATCAATTCTACATATTCAAAAGAAAACGAAGAACAATTAATTAGGTTTTTATTTTTTAAGGTGAGGACCTGTCTCTTAGCAAAAGAATCCCACAGCTGGACATGGGAATTATTTAAGCCAATGGCGATTTGGCGGCCATCAGGAGCCCAATTGACACTTGTTACAGGGCCGTCTTCATCATCAATTGTCACAAGTTCTGAGCTAGAACAATTAGATGCATCCCAGAGCCATACAGTGTTTCCAAGAGCAATGGCAAGGACATTGCTGCTACCCCAGTCTAATAAATTCAAGTGGAAGTCATCCACCATTTCAACCGCGTCTAACATCCTCTCTGGTCTCTGTCCAATTAGATTAGAAAAGTTAGTACACAAGATGATTTGGAAAACACACAAGATTAAATCCTTCAAAATATTTATCCAATGTTCTAAAAAAAAGTTAACATCATAGCAATTTGGACAAGGTCGTACTCAAGCAAACAAAACGAAATCGACCCATTCCATCAACGGGAAAACCCATGCTTTATACATACACACAACCAAACATGGAATACAAATATTATGGCATAAACAAGAGCCATTGCCTCAGACCTATCAAAATATTTGGAAAGATTATACCTTTAGCTAGACCCTGAATCATAATAGGACAATTTAGGAGTTAAAAATTTGAAAAGTTCCCATTTCTCATTATAGAAATTCAGCTGAGCTCAAACAAAATGGTATGGAAGTTCAGTAGAACTTTAATTGAATTTTTTTCGTGACTAAAAGGTTTAAATTAAAAACTCACATACTCCAAAGTCAACCAACAATTGGAAATTTAGAAAATGGGACCTGAAAATGAGCCATAGATTCACAAGACCCAAAAGAACAAAGCAAAAAGAAAACCAAAAGAGCAATACGTCTAGGTCTTATCAGGTACCCCATCTTTTAGATACATAGTTACCATGCAGACATACAACAAGTTAACAGTTTATTTATACAGAATTAATGTTGAGCAAGAAATTCATAACCAAAACAAGTATTTCTAGTTCTGATGGATGAAGCATACCAATGCAATACTTATTCATTTTGGCCTTGAAAACCAACCATAAATTCACAAGCACCACGATGAGAAGTACAGATACCCACAATAAAAAACAGAAAACAAAACCAAAAGAGCAAAGGCTTCCTTAATGAGTTAACTTTCAAATGGCCTAATGTTAAAATATTTTTCATATTTGAAAATCCAAACCGTCCAATTCTTCCAAACACTATACTGTTTAACATATCAATTCAAGTCCAAATCTGAAGACCAGTTTTAAGCAATTATACCTGAGGAATGCGTCGCAAGGGCTTGGTAGGCGATGAAAGCAAGTCCTGCGGGAATGGGTCGACTGGTGTGGAGGACTTGTTCTTGAACGCCAATATCCTTCTGTTCATGTTGCAGGCCTCAGCAAGTTTGTCCCGATAGGCCTCTCTGGCGGGAGAGATGGCACCGTGGTTCTCTTTGCCTTTGCCTTTTCTCTTCCTCTGGGTGAGCATGTCAAAGTCCGTGGCCGACCGATTGGGGACGAACCTATCCAACTGTTGTCAATAACAAAAAAAAATTGGATCAGAAACCCTAAACAAAAACATGATTCAGAAACTAGAGCAAATTATCAGAATTTATGTGAAACCCTAATTTCAAAACAAAACCCAAAAAAAGAAAAAGAAAAATTCAAATTTCTTACGTTTTCCCGAGAATTAATTTTTTGATAGTATTGTTCCAGAGAATCCGTAGATCCTGCAGCAAGGATAACGGAACGGAGAGAGGAACCTCTAGATCTCGGCATCCACATCCCTTGGATCGCAGAGAGACACGGAGCGAGATTGGTTTGATCGCAGAGAGAGCATGAAACAGAGAGAGAGAGAGAGAGAGAGAGCGAGAAACAGAGAGAGAGAGTGTACAGTGAGTAGAGAAAATAGAGTGGTCAAAAGCGTTTATATAGGTATGGTTTGGAGGGAGGGATCGCCTGGACGGCCAACTGTAGTCTAGGCTCTTGTTCGACGCAATTTTTTACGCCGTTGGATCAAGTGGTTTCGTTAATTTTACGCTTCATTTTCAGCCGTCCATGCCAACTGTAGGCTCGGCTTTTGCACGACGCGCTTTCCATATGCTTGGCTTTTGTTCGACGCGATTTTGTACACCGTTGGATCGAGTTCGCGCTTCAATTTTCATTTTCAGCCGTCTACGCCCAGTACAGTACTATTACTAACATCAATATTTACGGTGGAAAAATAGCCAAATAGGACGCGCTTTCCATAGGCTCGACTTTTGTTCGACGCATTAACTGTAGGTTGGGCTTTTTCTCGACGCGATTTTCTGCGCTTCTGGATTGAATTCCCGCTTTAATTTTCATTTTCGGCTGTCCACGCCCACTACAGCGTTATTACTAACTTCAATCTTTGTTGTGGATAAATAGTAAATTTATTTTTGGGTTAAATAAGTTCGATCATACGAGGTTTAACCATTTTAATTTTATCTATCTGAGTTTTAATTCGTATCTCAAATAGTAAACCGCTTGTTAATTAAAACAAAGTTAGCACTTCTGTCTAAAAAATTGATAGAAGTCCACATTATTTCAATAAAAAATTGACACTTGACAATGAGTAATATTAAAGTTAAAAAAAAAATTAATAACTAAAACACTAAAAAGATTATTTAAAAAAAAAAAATAGAAGAAGAAGAAAGGAGTGGCAGGAGACATCCCATGGCGAGTAAGGAGGTGTCCCTTGGGGTTGGCCGAAATCACCCCGAGGTCAAATGGGGGTGGCTCAGCCACCATAAGAACTATGTGGGTGGTTCGGCCACCATAGACCAGCCGTATGGGATGTCTGAAACCACTCTCAAGCCCTATGAAGGTGGCCGAGCCATCCCAAGGGCTTTGGGGGGTGGTTCGGCCACCCCCTTGCTGGCCATTGGATGACTTGACCACTCCTTGCTTCTTGTTTATTTATTTATTTATTTTACTTTTATTTTTTATTTTTTTAATTGTTTAGTTTTTTAGTTATTTAATATTTTTAAAATTTTTAATACTATTCATTGCCACATGTCATTTTTTTATTGAGCTGACATTGACTTCCATCAATTTTTTGGACAGGAGTGTTAACTCCATTTTAATAAATAAGCGGGACACCATTGTGACACAAATTGAAACTCAAGTAAGTTAAAATAAAGTCGTCAAGCCACGGGGGTCAAAAATATTTAACCAATTTTTTTTTAACAAAAGATTCTCACATTTATTAATGTTTTTATAATTTTGTAGGTGAAAAATCCAAAAAGAACATTCAGAATCTACTTGTAGTTTTTTTTAATCCTTATGGATATGTTTTTTAATAAATTTTGAGAGTGTTTTTTTTTTTTTTTAATTAAATAAAAATTGTTATGACTTTTACTGATTTATGCATGGAAGTGCATTTGATCAGCGTCCTTTTAATGACAACTTTTTTTATTTTTTTGAAACTTCACTAAGGATCCTCAAACTTTCACCCGTTTTGAAATAGGGCCGGCAATTTTGACACGACCCGCGAATCCGACACGAACACGACACGAAAAAACAGGTATTGGGTTTGGGCTAATCGGGTTCGGGTCGTAATCGGGTCTACCCGATTAAGACCCGAAAATTTCGTGTCTGGCGGGTCGACCCGCCAGACCCTGTTTTTTTTTTCCTTTTTTCTGGACCCGGCGACCCGGTTTCTCGCCTCACGCACGCACGATTGCACGAATCTCGCGGTCTCGCCTCACTGCCTCAGACTCCTCACGTCAGTGGACTTAATACTTACTTTACTCTTTTGATTTTTGAACTAAAAGTCTAAGACTCTAAAAATCAGTCTCTCTCTCGACTCTCTCTGTAACCCTCTCCCTGACTCCCTCTCACTCGCCACTCGGTCTCTCCCTCTCCCTCCGTCACCGACAGGCGACAGTCCGGCTCACCGTCTCCCACTCGGCCACTCTTGACTCTCCCGATTCTCCCTCTCTCTCTCGGGTCTCCACAGTCCACAGCTCCACTCTCCCTCCTCCGCTCCTCGCCGTTAGGAACTTAGGTGCCTTAGGCGTTAGCAAGAGCCAAGAACGGACCTCACCGTCGCCGACTCGCCGTCCTCACCGAGTCACCGTCGCCGTCAGACCGACTCAGACGCAGCTCTCTGTCTCTCGTGGTATGTCTCTTACTCTCTCTAGTCTCTGACTCTAATTTTTTTTTTTTTTTTTTGTAAGTCTAGATTCTGATTTTGATTGTTTGAATTTTTTATATATATTGTAGACTCTGATTTTGAATCTTGGATTGTTTGAATTTTTTATATATATTTGTCTTTCAAGCAATTATGTGATATTATACGGTTTAGGGTTTATACCTTAATAGCTTAATTACATTTTTTTACTATATATTAGTGTACATAATTTTGCTAAATCATTGATTGAATTTGCATTGTTGAACAATTTATGGCAAATATGGCCAAAGCAATGATTTTTTTTAATTAAAAATAAAGATTTTAAAAACTTAAAACTGAAAATAAAATTGGGGGATTAAAAGTAGAATGGAACTTCATAAAGAGAGAGAGAGAGGAAAATAAAAAAGATATTTAGATTAACCATAGTTGCTTATTGCAAGATTTGGGTTGGATTATTTTATTTCACTTAGCTATATAGCTTTTAATTTATTCTTAAATATTCAATTTATAGTTATATAGTATATAGTCATTAGTCATATACTTTAATAGTTTAACTAATGATTATGTAATTTATGTGTGTAGATGAATATTGAAGAAGTTCTTGAAGATGCATTCGACATTGATGACGATGTGGTCGAATTACCGTCACTAGGAGGTGACTCTGTTTCTGTGGGGACTGGCCCGACTGGGAGTAACAAAAAGGGAAAGAAGCGGAGGAGGACCTCAACTGTTTGGCAATATTATGATGTCGTTCCCAATACTGATCCAAATGACCCGGAGGTGTGGGCAAAATGCAAGACATGTGGTAATAAGTACAAGGCTCGAAGTTCATATGGAACTGGGAATTTGAGAAAGCACATTCAAGTTTGTGGGGGGGCAAACACTCGTGATGTTGGGCAGATGCTCTTAGCTGGGAAAGCAGGATCTCTGTCAGTAAGTGGCTCTAAATTTGATCCCAAAATATATAGAGAATTGTTGGTTGCTTTGATTATTAAGCATGATTTGCCCTTTTCATTTGTTGAATATGATGGTTTAAGACAATTACATCAGTACTTGCGTGGTGATGTACCCTCTATATCTAGAAATACTGCTAAGGCAGATTTGGTTAAGATGCATATGAGGGAGAAAGAAAAGATTAAATCTATGTTGCATGCTTGTCCTGGGAGGATTTGTTTAACATCTGATATGTGGACGTCTTTGACAACCGATGGATATATGTGCCTTACTGCACATTTTATTAACAAAGATTAGGTATTAACTAAAAGAGTGTTAAACTTTTCTTTTATGCCCCCACCACATGATGGTGTTTCTTTGAAAGAAAAGATATATGATTTGCTACAAGAGTGGGGGATTGAGAACAAGATTTTTACTATAACATTGGACAATGCTTCTGCTAATGATCGTTGTGTTGACTTTTTAAAGCAAACACTGAACATTAAGAAAGCCCTTCTTTGTGAAGGTGAGTTCTTTCATATGCGTTGTTGTGCCCATATTCTTAACTTGATTGTGCAAGATGGATTAAAAGAAATTGATGATGCTATCGAAAAGGTTCGAGATAGCGTAAAGTATGTTAAGGGATCACAAGGGCGAAAACAAAAATTTCTTCATGCGGTAAATCAAATGTCATTGGACAGTCATAAGGGGTTAAAACAAGATGTGCCAACCAGATGGAATTCTACTTATCTTATGCTTGAGAGTGCTATTCATTATTGTAGTGCTTTTAGTTATTTGGCGATGACTGATTCAAACTATAAGCCGCATTGTCCTAGTGCACTTGAGTAGGAAAAGGTGGGTGATATCAGTAGTTTCTTAGCTTGCTTTTATGAAGCTACATGTGTTTTTTCTGGTACTAAGTATCCTACTGCCAACCTATACTTTCCCGTAGTTGCCATGATTTATTTATCCTTGAAGGAAGACCTTGTGAGTGAAGATGAGCATAAAAGATTAATGGCAACTCAAATGATCTCTAAATTTGAGAAGTATTGGTTAGAATTCAGTGCAGTGTTGGCCATAGCAGTTATATTAGATCCTCGTTACAAGCTTCATCTTGTAAATTATTACTATACGAAGATCTATGGAGTTATGGATTCTATACAATTCGAGAATGTTCGTGAGAAAATTAAGAACCTTTTTTATGGAGTATAGTGCTTCTTCTAATACTTCAAGTTCAAGCTCCATAACTGTTCGGCGCCCCCAAGTACCTAGAGCAAAACTATCTTGGCAAAAGGTGAATAATATCATTAATTTCTTATCTTTTTTGTAACTTAGTATATATATATACTCAATTATTTATGTTTATATTCTCTTTGTTTCATACTTTCATGTAGGACTATTTAGCATTTGCTGGAGATGATATTAATTTTCAAAAGAATCAATTGGACATTTATTTGGAGGAGCCTAGGTCTGTCGATTTGGATGATACATTTGACATCCTTTCATTTTGGAAAGGAAATCAATTTCGCTATCCTGAAGTAGCTGCTATGGCTCGTGATGTTTTGAGTATTCCTGTTTCAACTGTTGCTTCGGAATCCACTTTTAGCGTTGGTGGACGTGTGATTGATCAATATAGGAGCTCACTCAAGCCTGACATTGCTGAGACATTAGTTTGCACCAAAGATTGGTTATATGGAGATGAAGGTAATATTAGTTATTTCCATATTTAATTTCTTCGTTTATGTGTATTATTTTTTTATTACACTATAATAAAATAATACTAATTCTTTTTATTTTTTGATATAGAACTCACACAAATGAAGTTGGACTTGGATGGCAAAGAAGATGATGTTTTGACAGTTTCCTGTGACATTCCAGATTCATCTGGAGCACAATCTATTAATATTTCTTAAACTGATCATATTTGTAGTGTTTTATAATTTATATCTTTGGACTTTGATTATATGGGTAGATCATGGATGCCTTCATGGATCCTTAAGTGGAGTGGCATAATAGACATTGGCTCATGGGAACCTAATTTGTATTTTGCAAGGAATTATAAATCTAATGTTGATGTAGTTTTGAGTTTTGTTTCTTTTTGTATTTATTATTTTGTTTTTGTTAGCTTTTTTATTATTATTATCTTTTTCTTTATTGCTATGATGGAAATGTTGACACATTTTAGTTTATGGACACAATTTAAGTTATTTAACCCATTAATACTTGCTTTTGGGTTGAACTAATTTGTTTAAATTTTATGTCTTTGACTTTTTTGTTGGTTAAAACTAAATGCCATTTTTCATTCAAAAAAAAAAAAATGAAGAAGAAATAGGTCGAGTGCCCATGTAGCAAGTATTTGTTATGTTGCTTGTATTTGCTGTGCTATGGTGTTTCATTCATGGTATGAGGTCATACCCTTATGTATTTGTTCATCTTGTGTTATAATGAAGAACTCATTTTTGGAATATGAGTCTTTGTGGATCTCTGCGAAGACTGCGATCCCAATATCAATGGGAGTCTAAGAGTCTTTGTGGAAGGCCCTTCTTGGGTTTCCCAGCTCCTTCTCCTTGATTCTAGCTGTGTGTCATCTCCGATTGCATGTATTATTATTGCTTTAGCATTTATTAGGATTTTCTTTTCTTTTTAACTATTCTTCATCTGGGTATTTGCATTGATAAGGATTTGGAATGATTCTTGAGATTTATGTTGATTTTATAATAACTTTCTTCTTTCTCTCTGTAAAACACTACAGATGAAATTCTAATGTCTACTAATGAAGAACTCTCTAAGCATTGATGCCATTGTTTGTTTCGGATAGCAAATTTGTGATCTTTAGAAAAACTTTACTGTACTTTAGTAACTTTACCTTATCGTTGCTAAAATGAAAATCACTTAAATTATAACTATTCTATTATATTACACATTTTGATAAATGTATTTGCACAATTAAATAAGGGTCTTGGTCTTCTATGGCTCTCATGGAATTCAAAAATATTGAGTCTTGGCCCAGGGTTGGATGCTAAAAAAAATGTCTGAAAATTTGTATCTTTGTTCAAATTAATTTTTTAACACTTTTGTTACATGTGGGACTAAATTATAAGTGGACTATTTTAATAAATGAACTTACTTGTTTTAACTTTTAACTTTTAAGTTTAGGTGAAATTATGAGTTTTGTAATTTATTTTGGAGTACAATTTGTCAATTACGGTCACTTTCCAATTTTTTTTTTTTTCTTATTCTTTATTAAAGCCTTTAATCTCTTAGAACTCAATTTTTTGCATTGACTATATTGATGTATAATGTATTAGTATTATTATTACAATTTTGAATTTTAATTTTTTTTTTAAAAAAAAATTATAGTTTAGGGTAATCGGGTCGTGTCGGGTCGTGTCAGGTCGTGTCGGGTCGTGTCTACCCGTTTATACCCGGTTATTTTAAACGGGTAAAACGGGTCGTGTCGGGTTACCCGGTTATTTTCGTGTCATAATCGTGTCAAACCCGATTACCCGTTTAGCTAAACGGGTCGTGTCTGGGTATAGGCTAATCGTGTAACGGGTACCCGCGGGTCATAATCGGGTCGTGTATGGGTACCCATTTTGCCACCCCTACGTAAAAACTCTTACAATATCTTAAAAAAAGAAAAAGAAAAAGAAAATTAGTGCATTCACCCGTGCCTAGAAAATATTTATACAAATTTATTTTAAATTAATTTTTTACTTTTAAAAATTTTTTCTTTACGCTCACCGTTTGTTTTGGCATAAAATATTTTTTGAAAAATAATTTTTATATTTTTCAGTATTTGGTGCAACAAAAAATAATAGTCAAATGAAAAATATTTTTTCTTTGACCAAAAAAACTTCTTTAGTTTTCAGACAATAATTTTCATTTTTAAATTTCGTAAACCATTTTTTGAGTTTGAGTTTTTCCTTCTCAAACCGCCAAACTACCATGGAACCACAGCTAGACCACCATTAGACCACCCCTAGGCCACCATTGAACCACCCTCGGGCCACCACCATTGGGCCTCTGTCGGACCTCCACTAGACCACAGTCGAGCCACCACTAGTCCTTCACCTGACCATAGTCGGGGCATTATTGGACCATCGCCAAGCCATCCTTGAGCACGCCAGATCACTATCAAACCACCCCTAGAATTCAAATTTTTAGGTTAATTTGTTTAATTTTTTTACGTTAATATTTTTATGTTGTGGAAAAAAAATTAGTTTTTATATGTTAATATGATTGAATAAAAATATATATAAAAAAATATTTATGATTTTCAGTACACACTAAACACCGAAAAATGTGTTGGGTAGAAAAAATATTTTCCTAAAAAATGATTTCTTTGAAAACGTTTTATGACGAAAAATATTTTACGTCAAAACAAACCGAACATTAATTTTGTTCTCGCAAACCTGAACTTTCAGTTCCTTCCCTGTTCACTAGTCTTAAGCTCCTAGTAGAGACTGAATTAATTGTTTAGGCAAAACCTAAAACTAAAAAGCAAAGATTTTATAATTAATTGGTGAAATGGCTAGTGTCGATATAGCAAAATACCATAGTAGATCATTCAATAGCTTTTTAAAGATAATTTGTGTACCTTAGGCATCAATTTAAACCTCAAGGATCAATTTAATAATTTTACCTAAAAATCATGGCCACCCTCCCTCCCTCTCTTTAAACTAGGAAGGTGTTGACAATATCGAGCTTAAAATCCAGTTTAGGCAAAGGGAATATTGGATGTTTCGTAATCTAGTTATGTTCTCTTGCTGTTGTGGAAATAACATTATTGGACTGATTTGAGCCTGTGTTGGTCAGCCCCCTTGAGGAACCCTCGATGGATCAGTTGCCCTCCATTCCTTCAGTCGACCAAATTCCTCATTCAGCTATTAAGAATTGAAAATTTTATAGTTTGGTCTTGATAACATTAATATTAATAGTTCATTCAAGAACTACAAATCAATATGGGAGTAAATTATTTGAACAAAATCAAAATTCCAAAACTATGCTACATTGCTTGATGTAGGTTGAAGAACAAGATTGCTTGCATTGAAAGATTAGTTGGGTATTAACAACTTAACGTGTGTAACAAGTCCTGCCTTGTCATTTCATAGTCCCAAAATGAGTCAATTGGATGGATTTATTTATGAGTGAGAAATGAATTTAGGGCTATGTTTGGCAATGGCAAAAAAATAACATCGTACTATTTATCTAAAATTCAACATCAAACATTATTACTTTTTTACATCCCATCAATCATATTTTAATAATATTCAAATAAATAAAAAAAAATCACTGCAAAGCGACATTTTTTTTTTCTTCACTTTTTCATACGGACCATTTTTACATTTTCTCACGTCAATTAAATTTTGTTACAAGAAAAAGGCCAACCAAAGGCAAAAGGCCAAAAGCCAATACCAAACAAAACCTAGAGTACTGGGACTAATTTTCTTCATTGAGAAATTGTTAGAACAAAAACAGGAAGATTAAGAGTAAAATTGTGATTCATATTAAAATTTTGAGTGTTCTTTGTGTCACACCTAATGGTTTAATTTTTGGATCGAGTTTATTGGTTTAATTTTGGTATCGAATTTATTCGAACGAAGTTCAAGTCTGTCCGCAAGTGATTATGCCGTTCATTTTTTTTTTTTTTTACATGTCCACACAAGAGTAAGGGGAGGGGGATTCGAACTAGTGATCTTTGCTTTATTAAGCGTGATCTATAACCGATTAAGCTACCCTTTGAAGATGCCGTTCATTTTCTTTATACGAAGAAAGTGAATATTAGAGTATTTCTTTGGTAAAACATAAATACAGAAGAAAATAACTTTATTGGGTCCTACCATTTTGTGCCATCCAATAAAAGGTTCACACCTCAGCTTAAAAAGAAAATTACCAAATGCACCCAACCAGATCTCACCCCTAAAATCCCTCATCTACTACAAAATCAATCATAGAAAAACAGGGGTTCACCACCACCAACACTCCCAGGTAAGAATCTCCCTCTCTCTCTCTCTCTCACTGTCTTCGGTTTCTCTCACTTCCGCTCCCCCTCTCCTATTTTCTCTCTCTGTGCCTTTATGTATTTCTTTGAGGAAAGTCGTAGATTAATGCATCTTCTATGTTTCTTTGAACTCTCCAACTCTTTTTGGAAAAAAAGTGGCTAAACCTAATATACTTTTGAAAGCAAGCCGATTTGAAATGGATGCAACAGGACATCAAATCTCAGAATTGTTCATTTGTCCACTGTTTGGTTTTGAAGAATATGAGCAATTTTACCAATTTTCATCTTCGTTTCATCTGCCCTGAGATTGTTTGTCAAGAATGTGAGCAATTTTTATTTTTGCTAATTCCGGCTCAGATGCTAGGTGCAATTGGAATTTTTATAAGCCCAAGTGTTAGTCACTCATTGGTTTGTAACTGGTGGTGATGTTATATATGAGATGCAAAACAAATTGAAGTTACTGAAACTGATCCATTATGAAGAGTTCATATAGGGATAAATAGTATAAGGTATATCTTCTGTTCTGGAAAGCAGTGCATGGATATAGGTTGAACAGCCAAAGGTCGAGCAGCAATGGGAGACATTGAGATTTCAATCAGGCAATTTGCCTCTAGCCATTCTATAAATAAATGAATTATTTTCCATCCTGATTTATTAGAAAATAAACTTTAATGGGGATAATTATTTTAAACAATCAATGAAAATGGAGATAATTGATTAAACAATCATGATTTTTCATGACCCATAAATATTAAATAGAGATACAGCCCCGCCACAGGCCCATTCGGTTTTAAATTCAAGTTGTTCTTTTTTCTTTTTTGGTTTCATGATATAAACGAATAATGGAGATGATTTGATTTATGTTTTTTAATATCTTGTTTTTGGGTTGGTCAAATGTTATTTGAAGGAGGATTTAAATTTTTTTTAAAGATTTTGAAATAGCCTGACGGACTGGGTTGTCAATTTTTAATATGACTCGCAAATCAGATACGAACTCGACACGAAATTAAAGGTTAGAGTCCGTTTAATTAAATAAATTGAGTTAGAGTTTACTAATATAGTCTTACTCATGCTAGCAATTTTTGACATGACCCGCTAACCCGAAACAAACCTAATATAAAATTAGATGGTTAGGGATGAAGGGTAATTAAATGAGTTAGGTTAATATTGACCTATATAATCTTATACTCATGCATTGACACGATCCGAAACTAACATATGAACACGAATTGCCACCCTTACCACCGTTAGTTGGTTGTTAAAAAAATAATTGGAAAATTTTGAAGCAAAAGGCTTGGTGATTGTCTTTTCATGTGAAATAATGCCGGATGTATTTATACTTGTAGGATTGCATGAATTTAGTTTTGAAAATACACAGGTGAAAATTGGATAATAAGGATATTTTGGTAATTTTAACTTGCCTAGTATCCTCTTTTTTGAACAATATGATATAAATGCAGTATTTCAGTTTCATATTTACAACTTATCTACCAGATAAAAAAAATATTAAAAAAAAAAACACATTACCGTAATTCCTTATTTTACATCGAGAGATTCATGAAAATTTCAGTGTTCTTATTTTTTTATTATTTATCATAGTTGTGGTCTTTTACACGACAAATGAAAAATACTTGAATTTCCTAGACGAAACACCATTTGGACGCATAAAAATGAAGAGTGATAATTATAGAGACTATGGGAATTGAAAAGAAGTTCACGCAAGCTACATGATGAGAAATAGACAGAATTTACATTTCAAAGAAATTAATACTTCAAAATTTGAATGAAGCAATGAATTAGTGAATACAAAAGGCAAAAGAATTGACCCTATAAACTATACATCCGTGTGAGTGTGACTATAAATTTGTATCATCTATCTACTCTACTCTACGTATGTTCATATTCATCGTGCTACTTTTTCTCTTCTTCAAAGAAGTCAAAAACACTTTGACCACTTGCTAAGGATCTTCATCGGATGCAACTTGCTAGAGCAAACGGCTTTGTTGCAGGTTTCCTCACCCCTGGGGTCCCAAACACATTCCAAAGTACCAGAGCTTCATCGCCTGCCGCAGATGCCACTGTGCAACCATTAGGACTCTGAACAAATATAATCCAAACCAAGTTAGAAATAATCCAAATCAACAACACAACAACAAACATTATTTACATAAAAACCAATTTCAAGGTAGACTTGGTACCTGTGCCATGTAAAGGACGCTGGAGTGATGTCCAGTGAGCTTTGCCAACTTCTTCATCGATGGGTATTTCCAAAGAGTGAGCTGATACTCATCATAACCATGAGAGCTGAGTAATTCTTCCTCATTCGTGTTCCATAGCAAAGCACACACCTCCGACCCCGTGTCAACTGAGTTCTCGCACGCTCCAGTCGAGGTGTCCCAGAATTTGATGCACTCATCACCCAAACCTCCACCAGAGACTAGTAAACTACTTTGGAATGGACACCAAGCAAGGGCCCTGACCGGAGCTGTGTGATCCTCAAGCTTGTGAAGCCATTGTCTTCGAGCACTAGAAGAGGCCAAAGACCTATCCCATATATAGACAAGATTATCACTCCCTCCACTAGCCAATCGCCGGCCTGAGTCCGACCATTTTAGTCCACAGACCTCTAGTTGGTGTCCCATGTAGGATTTAACAGTGGGGGATTTCGCCCTCACATCCCTGTTGATGATTTTACCATCCATTCCCCCTGATGTAAGGATGTGATTGTTCCAAGCCAACGAACCAACTCTTTGTGTGTGATCGTCTTTGAATGTTCTTATCTGCATTAACAAAAAAATAAAAAATAAATGATCAATTCTACATATTCAAAAGAAAACGAAGAACAATTAATTAGGTTTTTATTTTTTAAGGTGAGGACCTGTCTCTTAGCAAAAGAATCCCATAGCTGGACATGGGAATTATTTAAGCCAATGGCAATTTGGCGGCCGTCAGGAGCCCAATTGACACTTGTTACAGGGCCGTCTTCATCATCAATTGTCACAAGTTCTGAGTTAGAACAATTAGATGCATCCCATAGCCATACAGTGTTTCCAAGAGCAATGGCAAGGACATTGCTGCTACCCCAGTCTAATAAATTCAAGTTGAAGTCATCCACAATTTCAACCGCATCTAACATCCTCTCCGGTCTCTGTCCAATTAGATTGAAAAAGTTAGTACACAACATGATTTGGAAAACACACAAGATTAAATCCTTCAAAATATTTATCCAATGTTCTAAAAAAAAAGTTAACATCATAGCAATTTGGACAAGGTCGTACTCAAGCAAACAAAACGAAATCAACCCATTCCATCAACGGGAAAACCCATGCTTTATACATACACAAAACCAAGCATGGAATACAAATATTATGGCATAAACAAGAGCCATTGCCTCAGACCTATCAAAATATTTGGAAAGATTAACTTTAGCTAGACCCTGAATCATAATAGGACAATTTAGGTGGTAAAAATTTGAAAAGTTCCCATTTCTAAGTATAGAAATTCAGCTGAGCTCAAACGAAATGATACGGAAATTCAGTAGAACTTTAATTGAATTTTTTTCGATACTAAAAGGTTTAAATTAAAAACTCACAAACTCCAAAGTCAACCAACAATTGGAAATTTTAGAAAATGGGACCTGAAAATGAGCCATAGATTCACAAGATCCAAAAGAACAAAGCAAAAAGAAAACCAAAAGGGCAATAAGTCTAGGTCTTATCAGGTACCCCATCTTTTAGATACATAGTTACCATGCAGACATACAACAAGTTAACAGTTTATTTATACAGAATTAATGTTGAGCAAGAAATTCATAACCAAAACAAGTATTTCTAGTTCTGATGGATGAAGCATACCAATGCAATACTTATTCATTTTGGCCTTGAAAACCAACCATAAATTCACAAGCACCACGATGAGAAGTGCAGATACCCACAATAAAAAACAGAAAACAAAACCAAAAGAGCAAAGGCTTCCCTAATGAGTTAACTTTTCAAATGGCCTAATGTTGAAATATTTTTCATATTTGAAAATCCAAACCGTCCAATTCTTCCAAACACTATACTGTTTAACATATCAATTCAAGTCCAAATCTGAAGACCAGTTTTAAGCAATTATACCTGAGGAATGCGTCGCAAGGGCTTGGTAGGCGATGAAAGCAAGTCCTGCGGGAATGGGCCGACTGGTGTGGAGGACTTGTTCTTGAACGCCAATATCCTTCTGTTCATGTTGCAGGCCTCAGCAAGTTTGTCCCGATAGGCCTCTCTGGCGGGAGAGATGGCACCGTGGTTCTCTTTGCCTTTGCCTTTTCTCTTCCTCTGGGTGAGCATGTCAAAGTCCGTGGCCGACCGATTGGGGACGAACCTATCCAACTGTTGTCAATAACAAAAAAAATTGGATCAGAAACCCTAAACAAAAACATGATTCAGAAACTAGAGCAAATGATCAGAATTTATGTGAAACCCTAATTTCAAAACGAAACCCTAATTTCAAAACAAAACCCAAAAAAAGAAAAGAAAAATTCAAATTTCTTACGTTTTCCCGAGAATTAATTTTTTGGTAGTATTGTTCCAGAGAATCCGTAGATCCTGCAGCAAGGATAACGGAACGGAGAGAGGGACCTCTAGATCTCGGCATCCACATCCCTTGGATCGCAGAGAGACACGGAGCGAGATTGGTTTGATCGCAGAGAGAGCAAGAAACAGAGAGAGAGCGAGAAACAGAGAGAGAGAGAGAGAGAGAGAAAGAGAGAAACAGAGAGAGAGTGTACAGTGAGTAGACAAAATAGAGTGGTAAAAAGTGTTTATATAGGTATGGTTTGGAGGGAGGGATCGCCTGGACAGCCAACTGTAGTCTAGGCTCTTGTTCGACGCAATTTTTAACGCCGTTGGATCAAGTGGTTGCGTTAATTTTACGCTTCATTTTCAGCCGTCCATGCCAACTGTAGGCTCGGCTTTTGCACGACGCGCTTTCCATATGCTTGGCTTTTGTTCGACGCGATTTTGTACACCGTTGGATCGAGTTCCCGCTTTAATTTTCAGTTTCAGCCGTCCACGCCCAGTACAGTGCTATTACTAACTTCAATATTTACGGTGGAAAAATAGCCAAATAGGACGCGCTTTCCATAGGCTCGACTTTTGTTCCACGCAATAACTGTAGGTTGGGCTTTTTTTCGACGCGATTTTCTGCACTTCTTGATTGAATTCCCGCTTTTAATTTTCATATTCGGCTGTCCACGCCCACTACAGTGTTATTACTGACTTCAATCTTTGTTGTGGATAAATAGTAAATTTATTTTTGGGTTAAATAAGTTTGACCATACGTGGTTTAACCATTTTAATTTTACCTATCTGAGTTTTAATTCATATTAAACCGCTTATTGATTAAGATTAAGACAAAGTTAGCACTCTTGTTTAACTTCCGTCTAAAAATTTGATAGAAGTCCACATTAATTCAATAAAAAATTGACACATAACAATGAGTAATATTAAAATTTTTTAAAAAATTAAATGAAACAATTAATTACTAAAACAATTAATTAATTAATTATCATTATTTTTTTTTTATCAAAAAGGAGAAAGGATTGACGGGAAAACACCCCATGGCCAGCAAGGAGGTGGCCCTTGGGGTTGGCCAAAATCACCCTGAGGTCAAATGGGGGTGGCTCCCTAACCTTTTTTTTTTTTTTTTTTGCTTTTTAAATGTGGCCGAACCACTCTCAAGGGTCATGAGGATGGTTCGGCCACCCTAGACTGGTTGTATGGGATGTCCGAAATCACCCCCAAGCCATATGGAGGTGGTCGAGCCATCCCCAAGGACTTTGGGGGGTGGTTTGGCCACCCTTTGTTGGCCATGGGTGACTCTACCACTCTTTAATTCTTGTTTATTTATTTACTTTTGTTTTTCATTTTTTTAATTGTTTTAATTGTTTTAAAAACTAAAAAATAGAGATTAACAAACACGGCCTCTCAATTCCTGTGGTGTTATATATGTGTGCACGGTAATTTTTTATTTTTTTTAAAAAAAGTATTATAAATGCAATGTAAAATACAAGAACCCATTATATCTAACTACTACCCAAAAAGTCATAAACGACGGAACAAGTAATGTTAATTATTCCAAAGAAAAGAAAAAAAAAATAAAAAAAGAAAGAAAGAAAGAATAAATCCCAGTTGCCAACGTTACACTTTTAGAGAACAAGAAAAAGAAAACCAGTGCATTCATAGAAAAACAGGGGTTCACCACCACCAACAGGTATGAATCTCCCTCCCGTTCCGATTCTCTCTCTCTCTCTCTCTCACTCTCTTCGGTTTCTCTCCCTTCCGCTCGCCCTCCCCTATTTTCTCTCTCTGTGCCTTTCTGTATTTCTTTGAGGAAAGTCGTAGATTAATGCATCTTCCATGTTTCTTTAAACTCTCCAACTCTTTTTGGAAAAAAAGTGGCTAAACCTAACATACTGTTGAAAGCAAGCCGATTTGAAATGGATACAACAGGACATCAAATCTCATAATTGTTCATTTGTCCTCTGTTTGGTTCCGAAGAATATGAGCAATTTTACCAATTTACATCTTCGTTTCATCTGCCCTGAGATTGAGATCGGTTGTCAAGAGTATGAGCAACTTTTATTTTTGTTAATTTCGGTCTGTTTTTGTCGGTGCCTTTTGAAGGCAAAATAAATCTCTCTAAATTTTTAAATTAATTATCTGTGTCAACTTGTTATGCAAGAAAGATGAAAAAATAAAAGTGCACCGTGCATGTCACGTCTTAACACCCACTTCTTAATTTCCATTTTCTTAAATTTTTTCTTTCTATTTTTCTCGCTTCATTACTGTATCTTCTCTCAGTTTCACTGCGACTTTACGTGGACGAACACAACCCATCACTGGAATCTCGCCGGAGCTCAGATCTTCTCTCGGGAAAAACTCGCCGAAATTCCACCGGTATGCTTGCATATCTCTCTCTGCGTAAATAATTATATGTATGCGTCTACGTATGTATATGCACGTATCTAGATGTGTATTTTAATTTTAATTTTTTACTTCTTATGTTTGTGTTTGGATTCAAAGATCTATGTGATTTTTCCTGAAATTACTTGAATCAGAGACTCAATTTGTTTTGCGGAGCTCTTCATTTCATGCTTGAATCTAGCGTCCGGATTTATTCTTTTAGATTTGGAGATTAATGGATAGGGGCCTAGAGCTAAATAATTTGGCTTGGAAATGAACGTATCTTTGGATTTTATTGCTTAGTTTCTCAATTCCTTAGCGCGGGCATGCTTGGACTGCAATTTTTGGATACTGTAATTGTAATCGTCGACAAAATCAACTGCTTGGTGCTGAACAAGAAGTTATGGAAATTTATGTTAAGGGTAACTTTCTGGGCTTTTTTTCTCTTCAATTTTTGCTTTTGCGTGGTGTCAAGGAGCTTTAATTTTTACTGAAATTTGAAGAGCTCTGGAATTATTTTTGGGTTGTAGAGATAAATGCATATTAGGGCAGGAGATGGTTCATGAAGAATGAGAATGTGCATAATTAGAATTCTGTGTGGAATTATGCAAAATTTTTTGGTTTTGAGGAAAGAGTTAGGGTTGGTTGGATTAGATTTCAAGAACTAGGATGTGGGAGGTAAGGTTTTGTTGGGGAGTAATTTTGTTTATTGGAGAGGGTTAAATTCTTAGTGCCGTTGTTTGTGCAGTGGTTAGATTGAGGAGAAAGTATTTTAATTAAGTCAGAACTAGACAGGATTTAAGAAATTCTGGTGTTCAGATGAGAATGCATGGCATTGTCCTTTGGGCTTCCTTTCCAAGCTGCATAACCCTTGAGACACCATATTTCCAGAACATGGTTGTTTGTTACTGTTCATAAAGCAGTCTTTCATTTGGAAAATATTAACAGAGGGAACCACAAGAGGGGATAAGTGTCACCAAAGGCATATTGAAATAAATAAGGAGAGCTTCATATGTCCCATGACATTGTTGTGCAAGGATGGTACTGCTGGTTAGTCACTTAGTGGAGCTGAATAGTGCAAAATATCATATAGGGATCATTAATTTTCTTTGATATGTTAATTTTTATAATACTAAAGAATGGATATCCTGTCTGTTCTGAGTTTGGATTGACACCCTAGCTCAGATGCTAGGAGCAATTGGAATTTTTATGAGCCTAAGTGCTAATCACTCATTGGTTTGTAACTAGTGAAGTTATAAGGGATGCAAAACAAATTGAAGTTGCTGCAACTGATCAATTATGAAGAGTCTATATAGGGATAAATAGTATATAGTATATCTTCTGTTCTGGAAAGCCAGTGCATGGATAGGTTGACCAGCAAAAGGTCGAGCAATAGGAGACATTGAAATTTCAATCAGGCAATTTGCTTGTAGTCATTCTATAAATAAATGAATTATTTTCCATCCTGATTTATTAGAAAATGAACTTTAATGAGGATAATTATTTTATTCCTGGTTATTTTTGAGTTACAAGCGAACATGCCTGAACTGGAGAAAGATCTCCGTGTTTCACATGCAGCTTTAATGATTTACATAGCCTTTTGGTGTAAAATTTTGTGAGAGGTACAAAGCAGGTGTTATATTTTCGCCTTGACATAATAGTAGCTATATACTTAAAAGGAAAATATCAATGCTGTAGGTTTATTTTTGATTGTTTTTTGAACAATCTATGAACACAGATCAACCCCAGCTTTATTGTTCTCTTTGTCTTTGTTGTCATAGATTTTTGTTTAACTATTAAAATATGGAATAGCTCTCTGGTTGCGATACCTGTGTTAAGAAGCTTTTAGTCTTCATGCTTGATTTTTTATCTGACACTGTACAGATTATTAATTGGCATTAAAAAAATTGACTAGAAGTTCGCAATATGGCCTCTTTAGATGACTCAAATAAGAATCTTATGGCCAAACAGCGCTTCTTTTTGATCTATCCTTTTGGATGCAATAGTAAACATTTTTTTTTTTTTTTTTTTTGGTTCAGTTACAGAAATGTACAACAATTTAGGAAGCCAGGCTGGGGTGACAATACCGCCAACAAATTCTCAGCCTAATCCATTTGGAAATGCATTTTATGGAGCTGGTTCAGGGCTTATCCGAGGTGGATTGGGTGCATATGGAGAAAAAATCTTAGGATCGAGCTCTGAATATGTGCAAAGCAATGTAAGTAGCACATAAGTTTATGATCTAAGATACCATTCTTGTATAAGCTTGAAAGAAAACAATATTCATGATAACTTGGATGTTGTCATGTATGTGCTTCAAGTTATATTTTTTTATATGACAGGATCTTAATTGATTTTGGGATCTGCAGAATTAGCAAAATTTGAAGTTTATTTTCAAACTTGTTCATTCAAGGGTAGCATGATGCTCCATCTTGGATTAGTTAATTGTGTTTTGTCTAGCAGTTCAATACACACGTAGGTAGTTGGGGACATCACTGTAAATTTAACATAAAATGATAATTCTCTTTTTTTGTTACTCATTCTGTCCCATAGTAGATGAAACTTCGCAAATAACATGCATGTTAATGGAAAAAGAACTTTCTAAAATACCCTTACATGGGCCAAGAAACGCAGGTTCAAATTTAAGGGGATTTGGGAGGTTAAATGGATAAATGCTTTCAATTTTTAAAACCTTCATCTATTTTGGGACAACACAAAAAGGAAACCCACTATCTATCTATAGGACAGAGGGATTATATATTTATATATATATTTTTTTAAATCAAAATATGTGATTGCCTTTCCTCTTAATCAATTGTTGAGAATACCATATATATATATATATATTTAAAAGGCTACTTACAACTACAGCTATTGCTCAACTAAGCTCTAATCTTATTTAAATTAGTATTGGATTAGTAGATCCTTTAAATTAATTGAGTCTAGCCACTTACATGTTTCAGCCATTCTGTCCCATCTAAGATCATACACTCAATCACCCCCTTCTTTACTCCTCCTTACTTCTAGTGGCATTATTTTAGGTCTCCATTTACTCTTTTCCACTTCATTTTGAAATTTTGATTTATTATGTGAAAAATATATTTGACTCTTTCATTGTTGATGGACATCTCAAGCCCCTTGTATAGAAGTCATAAAAATCCTAGAGTCGGTCCCTTAAATTTCTGGGCTATCTTGTGCAAAAGCATTTTTCGGTTGCATTCTTGATCCTGTTTGTTCTTTATCTTTGATATTTTGTGCACAAATGAAACAGATAAGTTGGTACTTCTCAGATCCCCAATATTATTACCAAGTGAATGACCACTATGTGAGGAACAAATTAAAGGTTGTTCTGTTTCCATTCCTGCACAGGGTAAGCACTATTCACATTCTATTTTTCCTCTAGTTGACCAATTTTGTTTTCCTTCTGTAGTAGTTACATCTTTCTCTCTTATTTTCCTTGTCTTCAGGGCCATTGGACACGGATAACTGAACCAGTAGGGGGCAGGCTCTCTTATAAACCCCCAATTTATGACATAAATGCACCAGACCTCTACATTCCGTTTATGGCATTTGGTACCTATGTTGTTCTTGCTGGCTTCTCGTTGGGTCTTCAGGGAAAGTAAGTGAATATTGTTTCTAATATTTATGTAATTGTAGTCATCTTCCTCTTTTATTTCAGATCACATGAAACTGATTATTTTCCCTAATTTTACTTATCAAAAAAAAAAAAAAAAAATTATTTTCCTTATTTCTGTTAGCATTAAAGTGCGCAATGCTCGTGTCTAATTGCTATATTTTTCACTATTGCATTTTGATGATCTTGTGGTCATAATCCTAATTCACTGCATATTGTTGTATGAAGTAGTCTGCATAGAATAAGTTCCTTTCCTCTGAAGCTGATTTTTTGTCAGATTGATTATTGGAATCAACACAAATTAAATAGAATTGATTATTGTCTTTGCTTCCAAAATAAATCTGAGTATTTCTGAAGTGCTAATATTGACAGTAAATATGGCATTATTACTCAGGCTATTTGATGGCAGTTCTGGGAGCTATATCCTCTCTCTTCCTCCCTTCTGGGAGCTATATCCTCTCTCTTCCTCCCTTCTGGGAGCTATATCCTCTCTCTTCCTCCCTCCCTCCCCAAATAAGAATTTCACTGCATTTTAAAGCTTAAGTGATATACTGTAAAGGTTAAAGTTTGTAAACAACAGTGAAGACGTACTAGTGATGGCAGTATGGTGCTGGAGGTGGTCGCCTGTTTGCAATGGTAACACTGTAGCCATTATGACCAAGTATAAGCATATTTTTCTTTTTTCTTCACCCCAGCTGTGTTTAGGGGTTCGATGTTTCTGTTTTGTCCCTCTCCCTTCTTCTCTCTCTTTCAGCCTTAACAAAAGCTAGAAAAGTGTTCACAGGTTCTCTAAATATGTATAGATTTATCTTCTTTCTGTTAATGAATGGCTTGTGGGAGAGAGGTTCTGGAACTGTGAATTGGGGTACCACATGTTTACCAGACCCTTTTCCAAATGGGGTATGATGCAGCTTTGGGCCTTGTCCACTGGCCAGACCACCTTGTTTTACTGGTTGGCCATTATTCTTTCAAGACCTGCATGTTATTGGGGCAGAATCTTGCCTTTGCAATCAATCATAAAGCTTGGATAGGTTTGATAAAAGTTTTTCTCGTCAGAAGTGTTGGTTGATTCCACCTCTCACAATTGAGTGAATCTAGAATTATCCTTCTGTTCAGTTGCAGAAGCTGCGTGAACTTCCTCATGGTCCTTTTCGAATTCCGTTTTGTCACATCAATTTTTGTTATTTAGTTATTATTTTGGTGTTGTCTCCTTTTCTTGATACAATGTTGAAATCAAATCATTTAATTTTCTTAATATTTCAGCACTCCATCTCCTTTATTTCCTTTTTCTCTTCTTGGCCTGCACATTTTCTAAAACATTTTCATTTATTGCCAGGTTTAGCCCAGAAGCTCTGAACTGGTTGTTTATCAAGGGATTGCTTGGGTGGTTTCTGCAAGTAGCACTTCTGAAAGTGACATTGCTTTCGCTGGGTAGTGGGGAGGCACCCTTGCTGGACATTGTGGCTTATGCAGGATATACTTTCACAGGAATGTGTTTGGCTGTCCTCGGGAAGATAATATGGGGATACTCGTACTATGCTTTAATGCCTTGGACCTGCTTATGCATGGGTATCTTCTTAGTGAAGACGATGAAGAGAGTCCTCTTTGCAGAAGTGAGGAGTTATGATTCAAGCAGGCACCATTATCTCTTGCTCTTTATTGCTTTGGCTCAGTTCCCACTTTTCACATGGCTTGGCAACATTAGTGTTAATTGGCTTATATAACTTGCTTTCTTTTATGCTTTAGTTAGAAACAGTTTGTGTTCATAGCAATTTTCTCGATCTTATATCAACTGGCTGCTCTTTGCTCCCAGAATATTCAACAATTATGAACTTTTCTCTTTTTGGCATGTTTGCTGTTTGTGGTGTCATCGGAAATGTAAGATGTAACATTGGAGGAAGCAGTGAATACATGGAAGTAGGAAGACACACCTAAGCAGAAATTCATCGATGAATAGAAGATGGGTACATGGTTTTCAAATTCGTTGTGATTTTATTCTATTTATTCAAATTTAAAAGTTCTAAATTTTTGTGATGATTCTACTATAGCATTTTGATGTGATGCATCTCTCATTTGCTTCCATTGGTCTGCCTAAGGCATTCTGAAAATGGCCTTTGCCCTCCGTGGCACAACGGTATGATGGTCGGACACCTAAGGCAATTCCTTGAGAGGTTGCCTCTAACCCTCCTTGTGTGAGTAATGAATTCCGGTGGAAGATGTCCTGAGAGAAAGTTGTTATTCAAGTAGAGGATTCTCCAGAGTCGCTCCAGTCTTTCCCCATATTCCCTCGGTATGGGACCAGTGAACTGATTATGTGCGAAGTTAATATGGGTCAAGTTCTGAATTGTGACTAGCTTGGGAGGTAAGCGACCATGGAACTGGTTATTTTCTGCGTCAAGCACTTGAAGCTGCGTCTCTTCTTCAGAAAGGTTGGTCGTCTCTATGCCCTCGAAGCGGTTATTTGAAACATTTAGGTAAACCAGCCGCGTTAATGAAAGGATGTCGTCGCTAATCAGACCTGAAAACCTGTTGTCACTTACATCCAGCCGAATAAGGTTTTTGAGCTTTTTAACCGGTGAAACATGGCCTGAAAGTATGTTATGGTTTACGGAGAGTGTTGTCAATCTCACAGGAAGATCAGGTAGATATCCATAGAACTGGTTGGCGCTGAGGTCTAAAGTCTTGAGTTGCCATAAGCCTGTTAGGTCAGGAATGGTGCCTGTGAGAGCGTTGCCTGCCAAGCTTAAATACGTTAAGCCTCGTAACCCAGATATATTGACTGGAACTGATCCAGAAATCCTGTTTCCCGAAAGGTCGAGACGTTCAATATTCTTGAGCAAAGTGATTGAGTCAGGAATGGTGCCGGTGAGATAGTTGTCTGCCATCGAAAGTGTGGTGAGCTTTTTAAGGTTGGAGATGGTTTCCGGTATTGTTCTTCGGAACTTGTTCTTGCTTAGGTTGAGGGTGGTGAGCTCCGATAGGTTCCCGATTGACGGTGTCAGAAACCCATCATATTGAACACCATCAAGATCAATTGCGATAACCCTGCTAGATACATTGTCTAGAGGATTACTACATAAAATTCCCAGAAACTGCTCACCAGTACTTTCGCATGGATCCACCATGAAGTCCCAACTACTAAGGAAAGTTGTTGGAGAGATTGAGGTGGGATCAATGGCGTGCCTCAGGCTGCGGAGTGCTTGAATATCAGAGTCCAGGGTTGATGAATGGATAGCCGTTGCAACAAAACTTAAAACAATGATGAAATGGAAACAAAGGGGGGAGATGGAAGGCACTTTTCTGGCCATTATTTCAGGGGGGGTAGCTGCGTTTTTTGTGGGAGTGTGTTGGTATGCTTGGTTTTCTCAAATGCACCTTATATTGGCCTAAAAACCAGGGGAGATGGATAAACTAAGTGCATAGAATATGTATGTTTTTTTATTAAGGAAATAGTTATCATGGAAATTCCATGGCCATGCCAAGAATGTGAGCTACTTGCATTGAAATTTTCTGGTTGAAAGATGGATGGTGTTTTGGTTTTTGTTTTTAACCAATTCAACCAACCTTCTTTCCTCCTTAATCAATCTTTAGTGATCTTCTTCTTGTTTTTACCAGTCCATGGCTGCCACAGATCATAAGGAAAGGATGGATCAGCTAAGTCTATTACTCTGTAGACATATGAGAGTGAGAAGATTAGGCTCTCTCGCTCAACAAAATTTGTTGGTAAATTCATCTTCTCCAACCCAACTCTCCAATGGGAGTTTAGAGGAAAGGAGAGGAGAAGATATGGGAGAGAAGGGATAAACTTTTACGTTTTAAGCTTTAGCATAGAATCGACCATAGGAATTGTTTACTCGTGTAAAAGATCACCTAACTCTAATAACTTTTAGGGCCCGTTTGGTTTGCGGAATAGACCCTTGGAATATAATGATTACTATTCTCTTGTTTGGTAGGGATCTATTCATGGGAATAATTATTCTCATGGGATGACTAATTCCATACACACAGGAATATCTATTCATCTAAAAAAATGAGAGTATAGCTATTCTTTATCTAATGGAATACCTTTTTCAAAAACACCCATAATATTATTTTTATTTTATTTTAAACTTAAAAAAAATAAAAACTAAAAAAACATAAAAAAAATAAAGTGAATGGCCGCACCACCCCCGGATGCCTCTGGGGACCACCCCTGAGGTTTTTCGGGGTGGTGCGACCAATCCCCGTTTCATTTTGGGGTGGCCATAATTTGCTTCAGAGGTGGCACCGCCACCCCAGAGGTCCTCTGCGGTTGCTGCGGCCACCCTCGACCGTTGTTGTGGGCGGCCGGTCACTCACTTTATTTTAAGATTTTTTTTTTTTTTTTAAACAAAAAGCTAGTAGTCAATGTAAAGTCGGGATTTTCTTTTCAATGTTGAAGTATTGAATGAAAGTGATCTCTCTTATAAATTATTTGATAAAACACAATTCAACGTGTAGCAAGTGAGTGTGCAGTGCATTGAGATCATTTCACATCGTCTGCTTTTTTGTTTGGGAAATTTTCACGTGTTATCATTTTATTGTTACTAACGTGGCACACTAATGGAATTCGTTAAGTGTTTTGATTGAATTTGACTACATGGACTAAATTGTTATTTTGGCTTACCTTGAAAACCTTCAAATTATTTTTTAGTACCTAGGTTTTCACTTTTTTATTTTTTCTCACCTAGGTTTCAAATTCTATCACGGATGGTACCTGAGTTATGCGAAAATACCAACTTAATACCTCCGTCACACATATCGTCACATACAAATGTCATGTGTCATAAAAAAAAAAAAAAAAAAAACAATTAAAAAAAGTGAAAATTATGGGGTGGCCCGGCCACCCCATTTTGGCCAATGGGGATGGCCGGCTACCCCTCAAGGCCGGTCTAGGGGTGGCCAAACCACCCCAAGGCCTTTAGGGTGGTTTCGACACCCCCGTTTTGGCGACCCCTAGACCAGTCGCAGGGAGTGGCTGAACCACCCCCAAGGTCTTTGAAGATGGTTTCAACCACTCATTTTTGGCCATTGGGCTGGCCAGCCACCCCCAAGGGCCTTGGGGTGGTTCGGCCACCCCAATGGGCAAAATGGGGGTGGTTGGCCACCCCATAATTTTCTTTTTTCTTTTTTAATTTTTAATTTTTAATTTTTTTTTTAATTATGTACTTTATTTGATTTTTTAGGACACATGGCATTTGTATGTGACAACACATGGCATTTCGTTTGTTTGGGCTAACGGAATGTGGCAGGGGTACTAAATTAGTCTTTTTTCATAAATCAGGTACTGTCTGTGATAAGATTTGAAACCTATGTGAGAAAAAAATATAAAAAGTAAAAACTTAAGCACTAAAATGGTAATTAATCTTATTTTTTTATTCCACAATAAGCAATTTATAGTTTAAGCTAACGACCTAGACTAATTTTACATTTTTTTTAAGCTCCACTTCTCTTTGTTGCGTCTTTTTCTTTGAGGTTGATGTAATCTTCCTTTATTTTAGGTGTATGTGCCAAAAATTCAAGGGTGGCCCCCAACTTGGCGCACGTGCAAGCTTTTCATTAATTAAATAAGAAATATCTCTCTCTTTTTTCATAAGTAGTTAGACACAAAATTAGATATTGGATGAAAAGAATGAAGCACCAATTGGTCAAAAAAGTCTAATTATGTTTTTTGCGGACTGAAGTTAAGTTATGTGCTTATGTGGTTAAAGGCATTAAAATATTAATTAAATTACTAAATTAATATTTTTATTACTTAAAATTATTGAGGTAAGTGATGATTTAAGTTTTAACTTTGTATTCATAATTCATCTTTTACTTTAATTAAATATTTCATGTGTTAAATTTTTTAATAACCCCTAAATATAGGTTGTTAATAATGGACTAACTTTCTCATAAACTCATTTTACAAATAGTGTATTTTGACTAAGGATTCGTTTGGTGTAACGGTTTTCAAGTATACAACTTTAAAAAAAAAAAAAAAAAAAACAAAAAGTGATTTTAAAATGTAGTAAATAAAAACTCGATTATTAAAATCCCAGTTAGCGTTTGATACAATTGTTGTTCAAGTTTTAAAATCATAGCTAAAATTTATTTATGATTCCTCTATACTTTTACTTATTTATTTAATTTTTTAACAATGATTCCTCAATACTGAACTTACTGAATCAATGTTTTTTTTATTTTTTATTTTTTTATTTATTCAATTAAGGAAAACGGGTTACAGGACTGACTAATTGACCTCAAAAGGGGTGGGCACCCCAACAATACAGTCCAAAAAGTAAATGCAGTACAAATTTAAGAACGAAATCTGGATCTGGTCCAAAAGGACCAAACAGTAGGCAATGGCATACAAGCCGGGCCTTTTCCAGGGCCGCACAAGGCGGTTGCAAATAGCAAAGAGACTCGATAAAGAGTCCGATGCAGTAAAGGCAACAACCACGTTGTTGCAGGTCAAACACTGCATAAACCGATTCGGAGCCGTAGAAGGCCAACCACCAACAACAAAAATCACCCAAATAAGATCCATCCACTTCAGTACAAGGGGTTGAAAACCCACAGAAAATAACAACAAAGATAAAAAACAACAACAGAAAAGCTGCAAAAAAACTACAGTAGAAAGCCAAACACACAAAATCAACAAGTAAAAAGCAAAAGGCAAAACAACCACAACCAGATTCTGGGCCAGCACCGAAGATCGGAGGGCCAGGAATAGAAGAAACAAAAAAACCACACAGCACCGGCAGGGGCAGAGGTAGGTGGGTGGAGGGAAGATCGGAGGAGCCACGCGAGGAGGAGAAGGCGGATCTGAGGTGGAGATGGGACGCCGATGGCAGATCTGTGGATAGCTCGACCAATCTTAGGCGGTGAAGGGACGGCGGAGGCGGAGCAACGAGATGGGGCGGTGAAGGTGGCGCTGAGTGGAGCTGGCTGAGGAGCAGGGGAGAAGAAAAAGAGAAAAAAGAAAACCAAGAGAAAAACTAGGAGAAGAGGAAACAGGGAGAAAGGGAAAAAGGGGAAAACAGAGAGGATACACAGGGGGGTGGGAGGAAGGGAAAGGAAAAGCCTTTCCCTCCTCCCAGGAGAAACCGCACTAGGCGGTGGGCAAAGTCTCACTGAAGGAGACGGTATGGAAAATATCCAGAGCTTCTCTCTCTACAAAATAGAGAGAGAACAAAACTATTCATTACTGAATCAATGCTTGTGTATTTGACTTTATTGTTTCAATGCTCGAACCACAAACTCATTAGTACTTTTTTCATTCCACAACAGCCAAAGTCATTACAAACTAACATAAACCCTTCAAAAAAATTCAACATAAATTATCAATCCCGCAATTATATGAGTCTTCCAACTTGATTTTCATACTTATAGTCCAATATATATATTTGCTCAATGAAACAAAATTTAAAACAAAAAAAAAAAAAACTCACAAGCCATATATGGAATAGATTTTCAGGAATAAGGAGTTGAGAGTTGCTATGAATCCTTGATTGATTGATTAGTCATGGTATCGAGTCAACTCAGCTCGAAGTATCCAGCCCTAGGGGTGGGCAGATTAACCAGTTACCGATTACTGACCGATTACCGAATTTAACCGAACTGATAGTTATTGGTCGGTAATCGGCTAAAAAATTTATACCGATAAGCTTATTGGTCGGTTAATAATTTGTTACCAAAAAACCGATATGACTGATAAGGGGGTATAAATGTAATTCTCAATTTTTTATTTTTCATAATATACAACCCACAAACAAGCTCACTTATTAACAACCCAAAACAAGGTTTGCTCCATTCTAATTCACAGCTTGTCTTCAAACCTGTAACGTTTTGTGTAGTTGTCAAGCATTATTGAGAATGCTTGACAGCTATCTCTTCTAACTGCCCATGGCCATACACGTGTCCCCCAATGCAAGATATTTCCACAACTCCTCTTGCATGCACACTTCACTTCCCCAATCTCTTCCGAATTCCTAGCCACACAACTTCTACCCTTCTTCTTCCACTCCCATTTTATTCTAGGTTTAATCTCAAATTAAACCCTAAAAACACCTCACAATTCGCTACATCTTGGCCACCATTAGAAACCGGACCATCATTTCCTGCTACCCACGACTAATATCCCATCTTTCCCTTTTTGGTTTCTTGACTTTCATCTTGTTCTTTTGCCTCAGTTTCAACACTACTCACACAGTGTTGGCAAATGGTTTCCTCCTCATCCTGGACTTGTGTTTTGGCCTGCTTCATTTCCTCCCCCACAACTTCTCAAATGCCAGAGACACAACTTTAAAACGAAACCGGTTTAACTGATTACCTATATGAGCGATAATTTAAGGTATCATTCCTTATCGGTTGGTAATCGGTAACCCCTATAACCGGACCGATATGATCGATACCCAGCCCTATCCAGCCCTATCCAGCCTTTCTCCCCATGCAAGTCAGCATGAATCTCTCCTCAAACCCGTCCATAGTCAGCATGAATCCCACATTCCAAGGTCAGTTCACCCCCACTCACAAACTGACTTTCCATCTCAACCTGTCACTAATCCCCTCCCACCTACCGCTGCAAGAATTGACACCTCACTTCACATTCCATTAAATGCTCTTTTATTGTTCAAGAAACCTATCCCTTCCCCTCAAATCCTGTCAACAATTTGTTAGAATCCAACCAACCTCCTAATCTTAATTTAATGGACCTTACTCCTGCTAGGCCCATTATCACCCACGTAGACTTCTCAGCCCAAAATCCCCAACCCAACTCTACACAAACTTAACGGCTTTTAAGTCCACTTCCGCCAAAAAACTCAACTCATCCTCCATCAATCCCACCAGAAAATCCCTAATAACACCCGTCCTCACCTAAAAAACCATCCTTGTCCCTCTCTGATGAAACACCATCCCCAACCCCTAGCTCTCCCTCTCCCCTTTCCTCACCAATCAACAAGAAAAGACATAGAACCTCTGACCTGTCGACCTCCTCAAAAAAAGGTCATGGCTCTCTCATCGAGCATGACATCTTCCTGGCTTAGCCCCAAGACCACTCTCTGAGTTTCTCTCCAGGGCCTTATGAAAAGACCCCAGATAGAACAATGTTCAAGGCTGCTCGAAAAGGTAAAAACAAATTGGTTTCAATAGTGGTGGTTGCTGAAGTTGAATCCATGATGAAGGGAGGCTGTGTCAAGCCTCCCTAGAACCAATGAAGATTTTATCCTGGAATTGCAGAGGGCTCCCTAGGCCTGCTGCAGTTCAAAGTTTAAGGGAGTTGATCCGTGATCACCCCCTGATGTTCTCTTTCTCTCTGAAACCAAATCCTCCCCTCCCCAAGTCTCTACTACTTTGAACAGACTTGGCTTCTTTCTCATATCTCAAGATGCTTCTTGTGGTGCTAGTGGTGGTCTTGTTGTTACCTGGCATCTAGGCGTGGATCTTGAATGTTTCATTACAAACATGAACAACATCTCAGCTTGATGTTACTCTGATCCTCCTTACTCTCCTTGGATTCTTTCCTGTGTTTATGGTCCCCCTGACAGAAGAGATAAGCAAGCCTTTTGGGATTCGTTCACCTCTGTGGGTGACAATTTTGAAGCCCCATGGCTGTGTATTGGTGACTTCAATTTTGTTTTGTATCAGTCAGAAAAACTTGGTGGTAGGCATGTTGCCAATTCTGGTAACTACAAGTTCAGAAGTTTCATAGATCAGTTTGGTATGATTGATCTAGGGTTTGTTGGAAACCCTTTTACCTGGTGCAATAACAGACAAGGTTTTGCCACCGTCAAAGAAAGACTTGATAGAGGCCTAACCTCTTCAAATTAGATTCACCTACACCTTGAATACTCTCTTCTTCACATCCTTGTCTTCAATTTTGACCACAACCCCATTTCCCTTAATACTAATAAACATTCCTTCTACCTCCCTAGACCTTTCAGGTTTGAGGAATTCTGGACCAAAGACCCACCCGTGGTAAAGTTATTGATTCAGCTTGGAAGATTCATGTCTACGGTAAACCCTCCATCTATCTCCCTAAAAAGCTCAAACAAACCAAGTTAGCCCTCCTGAAATGAAACTCCTCTCATTTTAGGAACATTCAGAAGAATATTAAGGCTACTCTTCTCCAACTAGATTCGATTCAGCAATCTCCTCCTTGTCCTTTTGCTTATGATAAGGAAGTTCAGCTGAAGCTTGATTTAGAGCAACTTCTCAAGCATGAAGAGACTCTTTGGCGTTCAAAATTCAGTGAATCGTGGCTAACTTGCAAGGACCTTAATACTAAATACTTCCACACCTCTACTCTCATTAGAAGAAGATCTAATGTTGTCAACTTTCTCAAATTAGAATCTGGAGATTGGGTGTCTTCTAGGGCTGATATTGGGAGGAATTTCACTGCTCACTTCACCAATCTGTTCTCTTCCTCTTGCCCTAACATAGAGGTAGAAATGCTAGACCTTTTCTCTCAAGTTGTCACTGAGGAGGACAACTTCTTTTTATGCTCCATTCCCACTGAATTGGCAGTGGTCCAAGCTTTGGCCAGCCTTGGCTCCTCTAAAGCCCCTGGTCCCGATGGATTTACTACTCTCTTTTATAAAAAATACTGGTGCTATGTCAAAGAAGATGTGCTGAATTATATTTGGAATTTCTTCAAGAATAACCCTCTTCCAAGGGAGCATAACCACACTTTCTTAGCTTTTGTTCCAAGCTTAGTGGATCTCATACTGCTCACCTATTTAGACCCATTAGTCTCTGTTACATAGTCTACAATATCATCTCTAAGATTTTGGCCAACAGATTGAAACCCTCTTCCACAAAATCATTTCTCCACTCTAGTTAGCTTTTGTCCCCAATAGGAACATTCGGGATAACACCATTTCAGCTCATGAGCTACTTCACACCTTTAAGAATAAGAAAGAAAAATGGGGTTATATGTTTCTTAAAATCGATATGGAGAAGGCCTTTGATAGAATGGAATAGAGGTTTCTTCTTGCTATCATGGAAAAACTTGGCTTCAGCTCTATTTGGATTGCTTGGATCAGTGCTTGTATCTCTGATGCTTCCTTCTCTATACTTTTGAATGGAAGCCTGTATGGTTACTTCTCCCCTGAGAGAGGCTTGAGACAAGGGGGTGGCGGCGGTGGATTTCATATCTATAAATGTGGTGAAGACATAAGACCTAGTTCAAGAGGCGGTGGGGGGTTTCGTGGTGGGTGGCGGCAGGGGATTTTATATCTATGAGCATAGTGAAGACACATGACCTAGTTCAAGAGGCGATGGGGGGTTTTGTGGTGGGGGTGGCGGAAGGGGATTTCATATCTATGAGTATGGTGAAGACACAAGACTTAGTTCAAGAGGCGGCAGGAGGTTTCGTGGTGGGGGTGGCGGCGTGGGATTTCATATCTATAAGCGAGGTGATGACATAGGACCTAGTTCAAGAGGAGGTAAAAGACTTATGTATGGTGATGGTGACACGTCAATGAGAACAAGTAAAAAGTCAAAAACTGTTGATAAAAGCATGACTGAGGTGATTGACCTTGACTCGCCTGATACCGGTACCGCCTGCACTGATGATACCAATACCTGTATCGAAACCTGATTGAATGCATGAAGCGCCTAAATGAAATGGATACAAAGCAAATGATCTTAAAAGAAACCTACTTGAAGGGAGCAAAAGCATTTCAGTCATCATTGTATTCTCAACATACTTTTTTGTTGGTGAAACCCGAATACTAGGTGGATTGGTTAAAGATGTTGTGGTACTGTGTTTTAGTAATTTTATTTCTTTGGACAATTTCAAAGCGTACATCGAGAGATTGTCTTAAAAAATTGATTTATTTCTTTCTTTCTTTGTCTTTCATCTTTCATAATGTATTGCTATCAGGCATTGTGGAGGTAGGCATTGTGGAAGTTTCTATACTTTTCTAAAAGTAAGTAAGTTGTGAGCTGTCTCCCTTGCATTTACATTTTTGGAGGAATCTGGTATTGGTTCTCCTAGTTTAAGAAATACCGTCTTGTACTCTTTCCCATTTCCTTTTTATAACCTTTTCCCATTAGAGTTTGGAGTTAAATTAGACAGAAAATGATGAAATGACCATTATATCCCTGTAAACTTATGAAATTACAAAATTATCCTTAAATTACAATTATCTTTATAAAAAAAAAAAAAAAACTGGGCAAAGACATGGGTATTTTGAGAATTTATCATCCCTCAGTTAGGATTTAACAGAAAATACATGCATGGGTGAGACTATAAATTTTGTAAAGCTCCATACACTAAATTGAGAGTTTTTGAATATTAGGAAGAGATTGCAAAAGCGATAAAAGTTCAGTAGGGTTAAGTAAAATTTGTCCTAAATTATTTGACTCAAGTTCAAGCAATTAGGAAAAAAAAAAGTTCAAGCACTATTCAGAAAATTCTTACCCTTGCAATTTATAGATCTATTGCCACTGCCTGTTTAACTAAGATCATCATTGGTTATTAATCATGCATTCCATTAATATGGTAATATTCCCCTGGGCATGGCACACCCAGAGTATGGGGCCCAGAAATTTCTCTGTATGATTGGATAGGAGTTTTGTTCAGCAGGTCCACAACAAGTATTCTTTCTCATATGAAGATCCTTAATTGACCCAAAGAGGTGTCTAATCAATATAAATGAACATATATAAGACTATGAAAATCGATGAGACACGCACACGCAATGTATATATCGGACAAAGTTCTCCTTTAAATTAGGTTAAAAAAATTTATCAAACTAACATTTATTTTTAGAGTATGTGACACGTGTTTATAGAAAATGTGATTCTAACATTCATTTTTAGAATGCGTATGAGAATCATGTAGTCTAAAATTAGATGTAACTTAAATAGACTGGATTAAACAAATTTCTTCCAACACAATATCTCGGGATCAATCATTTTGGCTACTCCCGTTTTGCATTGTCTATAATTTCTATTAGGGAAAATTTTACAAAGGACCCCTCTTGAATTACCACACGTTTTGAGAAGACCCTTTCAAATTTAAAAAATTCTCAATTTTACCACTCGAACTTTTAATTTAATGCAATTTAGCCCATCTGACAATTTTTGCCGTTAAACCTTATCAAAAACCCTTAAAAAAACCAAATTATCCTTCAATTTTCGTTTTTTTTTTTTTAAAAAAAAATGAAAAATAATAATAATTAAAGAAAAAAAGGGTCACAACTAACACGGTGACCCAACCGTGGGTCACCTTGTGAATTTTTTATTTTTTTTATATGATAACTTTATTTTTTTAAAAATTAAAAATTAAGGATAAATTTAAAATTTTATAAAAAATTAGGGGTATATTGGTCATTTTATCAATTTTAACGTTTAAAAATTGACGGAGGGGTACTTTGCATCAAATTGAAAGTTTAAAGGAAAATTGAGAGTTTAAAAAATTTAGGAGATCTTCTCAAAATGTATAGTAATTTAGGGGTTAGTGAAGTTTTCTCTTATTATGTGGAGCACCATTATTACTCAGCTGCCAGGTCCTTTACATTATTTGTAAAATAGAATTTACACGTCCTCGACTTGGTGAGTAAAATTAAATAAAAGCGGACAGCTATTAAATAATGCCTTCAAAACGCTAAACCGCTTTCAAAGGAAAAACTTTCATGAAACCATTGAGATGCCCAGTAATTAATACGATTGCATGGAAAATAATATCAATTCGTGAAACAACAATATTGTATTAGTTGTGCAAGATAGAAAGCTAAGTGACCCTTCCTTTCCAAGGTGACCCTATATATTTCAAAGCTTGTATTATAAATTAGTGATAAAACTTGTCTGGCATGAATTTCATATGCTAACTGACAATCTAAACCTCTTTAAGGTTTGAGGTGACTGTTGGTGTATTGGATATTCTATCTTTAAGGATAAATCATGTTCATAATAAGAACACAAAAATATAAGCATAGGTTATGTGTCATCTTCAACAAGTTTCTTTGTACTGACTAATTTGGTTCACAGACTGCACTATAACGTCCCAACAGAGCTACCCTACCATTTGAGACCATTAATGCATAAACAAACATACCAAGAATTCAACAGATTAACTAATGTCATAGAAAGTAGAAGTATAAATAAACAAAGGATCAATTACAAACATTTGCTCATCCTATAGTTTAGTGATTAATACATTCCTTTCAAACAAAAAGGTAATAAACAGATTTCAAAGTGTCTTCTGCAGCTTTCTTGGCTGTTCAAAACAAAATAATTTACTGGCCACCAATGTGAAAGTGCTAATATCCATTTTTCATACTGGTCATAATTAAATTTGGGTTGAATACCGAGCTATGTTCACTAAATTAAAATATCCTCACACTCATATAGAAAGTAACCCATTAATGATGATTTCTTTCTCTTGGTTAAGGTGGTATCTTCAGGGGGGGTTGAAGATATTGCAGCTACCTTAGAATAATCTTTAATTAAGCATCAAAAAAGAAGAGATTGTTTTAATGCTTGATTGGTGCAAAATCCATGAAATCTATGGCACTTAAAAGGAAGATGAGTAGCAGATTAATAAAGCCGATCAATGGATCATATTAACAGTCTAGGGGAAGCAGAGGCCTAACAATGCCAGTATCCAGCCAATATGCGGGCTCAACGAAATGATAAAAAATAAAATAAAAACATTGCACAATGGTTCACTCGAATTAAGGCAAACTATGAAGTGGAGCAAATGCTGCAACCATATTATATTATATAGTGGAAAAGAATGCATACAATGTACATAACATAATCCGATTTACAAGTAACCTCTCTCAGAAATGAGGTGTTATATGCTATTGTTGTTGCCTATACAAAATTTGATCAAAACTAATTTCAATCCCTAAGCCCCCGCACAAGCTGTGAAAGTAAAGGGATGTTGCCAATTAGCTAAAGGCCTTGAGCGGATGAGTGGTTTTGGGAAAATTGCACTCCAGTTAATTTGCTCAGCAGAAGAATCAGCGGGCTCTCGGATCTCCTCCTCCTTTCCCTCTTCTGATGAAGAATCTGGTAGGGGAATGAAACTACACTCTGGAACCTCTGCCACCGATAAGTGTATGAAGCTACGCCCGGAAGGAAAGTGTATGAAGCTATGCCCAAAAGGAAAATATGAGTATGAGGGACTGCGCTTAACCCTCTTAGCATTCGCAGCAGCTTCTTTTGATAGTTGAACATGTGAAGAAGAATCTGTGTCATCTAATCCCACCAGAAACGGGTGATCTAACAGCGCATCAGCCGTCATTCTATCCATATGATTTAATTCAAAACAGCACCTCAAGAAATCCTGCGCTGCTTTTGATATCTTGTCCGGAATGTTTGGCACAGATCCAGACCCAATTTGAGAGATAAGATCTTCATACTCCTCAGAACCAGACATGGTAGGCCATGGTACTTTTCCAGTCAGCATTTCAAGCACTGTGCATCCAAGAGCCCATATATCAGAGAAGGCCTCTTGTACCCCGTAAATTACACATTCTGGTGCTAAATACAATGGAGTTCCTCTCCAAGATGGCGTATCACAGCCAGTGTAAGCTCTCTTTGCCAATCCAAAATCAGCAATTTTCACCTCAAACCCATCAGCATCAGCAGTTGGCACTAAAAGAACATTATCAGGCTTCAAGTCACAGTGAACGAAGCCACGATCATGAATGTGTTTCAACCCCACAAGCATAGACTTGGTGTGCTTTCTGACATCGCTCTCAGACAACCCACCACCTGATTTTACGATTAAATCGAAAAGGCTTCCTCCCGAAGCAAATTCCAACAGGACGTTGTAAAGCACAATATTATTCCTGGGTTTTGTCGTGTCTGCTCCAAATGTCTGAATAACATGAGGACAGCCTTGGAGTGCATCAAGAACCGTCTTTTCCCACATAAGCGAATCCCCCTTCAAGGGATCTGCCGATTTCACAGCCACAACCGACCCAAAAGCTCTGGGTTTCTTCAGATCTGCCCTGTATACTGACCCAAAAGTTCCTCGGCCGATCATCGGTCCTCTACACCACGACAGAGCTCCATAGAGGAGCGAGTACTCATCATCCTCCTCCTCTCTAGGTCTCTTCATCAATCCTTGTCAATCGACTTCCAAGAGGATACCTGAAAACGATCCAAGGAATTTAGAGACGCATCGGACATGATACAAACCCTAGCGGTGGAAAAGGAATAGAAACCCTAGGACTAGGGGAGGAGGGAGGAAGGATAGGGTGCGCACCAGAAGGATGGAAGCAATTGGATATCTGGGCTCCGCGATGATACGGATGCCGCTGATTCCGCTGTTGAAGAACGCGGCGGAGGGAGATGAATCGTTGGTTCTTGCGATTGAAGAGAATGGCTTAGGGTTTCACGCAGAGAGGTAACGGCTAGCCTGAGAATTTTGTGAGCGAATTTTGGCTTGAAACCTTTATATAGCGCTCACAAAAATAAAAAAGACTTTTATTATCCCACCTCCGGAAATTTACGCTTTAACCCTCATCTCTAGACGCTCCCCGATTTTTTTATTTTTTATATATTTATTTATTTTTTATTTTTTTAGGGTTTAACACCATAGAAAAAGAATTTTAATTTTAATTTATTTTCTCTTTGTCCCATATTATTCTTCGCTGGTTTTTTAACCCTTCTTTCTAAGATGATTTCACACAATATAAAGTTTTTTTTTTTTTTTTTAATTTTTTTTTTTTTTTTAAAAAGAAGCTAGCAGCCAATGAAAGGTCGGAATTCTCATTTCAATGCTGAAGTATTAAGTGAAGGATCTGGCTTACATGCTGTTATTTTAATAACAGCATGTATGCTGTAGTTTAATCAACGGTCAAGATTAAATTTTAAAGTTGATTTACTTTTAAAAACTTTTAATAGGAGAGAGAAAATGAAGAAAATTGGGTGAAATTTAATCTTAACTGTTGATTAAACTACAACATACATGCTGTTATTTTATTAACAGCATGTAAGCCGAATCCTTAAGTGAAAGGCTGAAAGCAATCTCTCTTATCAATTTTTTGATAAAGCACAATGAGCGTGTAGCAAGTTGGTGTGCATTGCATTAAACTCATTTCACATTGTCTTCTTTTTGGTTTGGGAAATTTACACTTGTTATCATTTTATTGGTGGTGATGTGGCAAGCTAATAGAATTCGGTAAGTGTTTTAACGGGATTTGACTTTAGAGACTAAATTGTTATTTTGGCCTACCTCGAGGAGCTCTAAATTATTTTTTATACCACAATGAGCGATTGGTAGTTAGGCTAACAATGTAGACTGATTTTACACTTTTTTTTGTTTTTTTTTTTTTGGAAAAGTCTAGATACCCCCTTTAAACTACCACCTAATTGATAATGTTTCCTCTCAAAACTTTCAATTGTGACAATGTCTCCCTCAAACTACAAAAGATTGTTAATGTCCCATAATGACGAAAAGACCCTTAGGGGGTGTTTGGCAAATGGGATGGCCTAAACACTGTAGTTGATGTAGATTGATGTGAAAAAAAGTAAGAATGTTTGGTATAAAAAAAATGAAAAAGTTTTGTTTTGTAGTAATTTTTTTATTTGAATAATAATAAAAAGTGAATAATTTGATATTAAAAGTGAAAAAGTTAGAATGTTTTGATGTTGATTTTTTTGAGAAATTGTGATGAACAGTGTTTGGGCCAACCCCATCCCCATTACCAAACAAAGCCTTAATAAAATTAAAATAATTTTTTTTTTTTTTTTTAAATGATGGTAAAGTCTACATAACTCATTAAACTACCACCTATTCACAATTTTCCCCCCAAAGGCTAACAAAAAAGATAAAGATACCCTATAGATTTCTCGGTAAGACAAAAGTAACCGTATAAATTAAAAAAAAAAAAAATTAATGATTTTTTCGTTTTACAAACGAAATTTTTTAATTTTTTTTTAATGTCACATTTATCTGTGTTGTCTTTTTCTTTTGGGGTTGATTAAATTCATCTTTTACATTAATTTTTCATTTTAAACGAAATTCATCTTTTACTTTAACTAACTATTTGGGTAATTACATTTTTTTCCTCCATCAACTACAACGCATTGTTATTTTGCTCCCATGAACTGACAACCCCACTGCCTGACCTTATCAAACTACTATTTTGTGCTCAAAACCCCTCCTCCATCAGTCAAAGACTTTAACTCAGACGGTCAATCCGTCACTTTGCCCCCATGAATTACAACGCATTGTCATTTTAACCGTTTAAGTTAATGCCTTTGACTAAGAAAAATGGAGTTTGGGGCACAAAATGGTAGTTTGATGGGGTTGAGCAGTAGGGTTGTCAGTTCATGGGGGCAAAATGACAATGCGTTGTAGTTGATAGGAGGAAAATGTAATTACCCCTAAATATTTCTGTATAAAGTTATTATTATTATTTTATGGTAACTATGATTCTTAACATTGGAATAACTTTCTCATAAACTCATTTTACAAAGAGTGTGTTTTGACTAAGGGTCTGATTGGTGAATGGTTTTCAAATGTGCAACATTTTTTTTAGGTAAAGTCCACAAATCTCCCTCAAACTATCACCCATTGACAATATCCCCCAAAACTTTTAATTGTGACAATGTCCCTTCTAAACTATCAAAACATTGTCAATGTCCCCTTAAAAGACATTATCACAATTAAAAATTTTGAGGGACATTGTCAATTTGGTGGTACTTTAAGAGGGTATATGGAGTCTCGTGCTGGATGATAACTGTGATGCAGAGTTCTTTGCTATCTGAAAGTGATGCGGAAGTCTTCTCAGAAGGTGAGTCACTAAATATAATTTTTAAAAACACAATTAGCATTTGATAAACTTGTGGATCAACCTTTAAAATCATAGTTAAAATTTATATATGATTCCTCCGAATTGAACATACTGAATCAATGCTCGTGAATTGGGCTTTATTGTTTCAATGCTCGAACCACAAACTCCTCGGTCCTTTTTCATTCCACAACAGCCAAACCGTCATTACAAACTAACAGAAACCCTTTAAAAGCTTTAACATAAGTATGTGTCCTACGGATCGATAGTCTTCCAACTTTATTTTCATACTTAATGATGCAATGGACAACTTTTATGCGGAGTTCTTCGTTTTTCTTCTCTAAAGGGAAGAGGGAGAACTGAAGGTTGCGTCTCTAAGCTTACTGGGTAGCAGAGATGGTGTACTCTTTTGTCCGTTGTATCTTTCAGCCCAGAATAGCAGAAGAGTTGGAAGAACAATGGGTACGTTTTTCCCTGACAGACGAGAAAAACAGAGGGAATCATTGTGAAGGAAGAGGAGGTCGAAATTTAGTGAAAATTGGGGAATGATGACTTGTAGGCCGGATAGTAGCAGAAAAGTCCATAAACAAAGAGGCTTTTCGGTCTTTGATGACAACCCTATGGAAGGCCAAAGGAGGAGTCTCGTTCAAGGAATTACCAAAAAACCTTTGGCTGTTTGAATTTTCTGATGGGAGCGATAAGAAAATACCTCGTATTCGAGACTTTGGAAAGAGGCCGAGCTCTAAAATTTAGAGGGAAATCAACGTGTCCCCAAATTTTGCTTTGACTGTGGCAGAATCTGTCACGAGGAAAAAGATCATAGCTCTCTAGAAACTTTTGGTTCAATGGAAATAATTAAGAAACAGAATAAGCTAGTTGACTGATTTGGCTCAACATCCCCAACAGAGCATAAGTGAATTATGAAAGTAGAAGCATAAATGAACAGACTATCAATTCTGAATATTTCATCATGTTATTATTGTTTACTGATTAGTAATTACAATAAAAGAAGTTAACAAATGGACTTAAGATTAGTTTCCATATCTGCTACCTTAGAAATTTAAGAGTATCAAAAAAGTAGAGATTGGTGGAAAATCTATGCAACCTATGGCACTTAAAGAAAGATGAGTAGCAGATTAACAGAGATCTAGGAGAGGCAGAGGCCATTCCTGCCAAAACCAAAGTCACAGCACAAGGGAGTGAATGAATTGGTTGTCAAAGACAATTAAAGAAAGCAGGGGATCATAGAGGCTGTTTGTTTCTAAGGAAAGCACCTCACTGTTGCTTCCTCCTAACAATGCCTGTATCCAACCAATAAGCATGCTCAAGCTCTTACTATATGTACACGAAAATGATAAAAAAAAACATTGCACATGACATATTAAGGCAAACTATGTAGTGGAAGAAATGCTGCAAGCATATTATATAGTGGAAAAAATGAATACAATGTACATAACATAATCCGATTTACAAGTACCCTCTCTCAGAAATGAGGTGTTATATGCTATTGTTGTTGCCTATACAAAATTTGATCAAAACTAATTTCAATCCCTAAGCCCCGGCACAAGTTGTGAAAGTAAAGGGATGTTGCCAACAAGCTAAAGGCCTTGAGCGGATGAGTGGTTTTGGGAAAATTGCACTCCAGTTAATTTGCTCTGCAGAAGAATCAGCAGGCTCTTGGATCACCTCCTCCTCTCCCTCTTCTGATGAAGAATCTGGTAGGGGTATGAAACTACACCCAAATGGGAAAGATGTGACCGCATTTGTATTTTCAGCTTGAATCTCTGGAACCTCTGCCTCCGATAAGGGTATGAAGCTACGCCCAAAAGGAAAGTGTATGAACCTACTCCCAAAAGGAAAATATGAGGGACTGCGCTTAATCCTCTTAGCATTTGCAGCTTCTTCTTTTGATAGTTGAAGATGTGAAGAAGAATCTGTCTCATCTAATCCCACCAGAAATGGGTGATCTAACAGCGCATCAGCAGTCATTCTCTCCATCGGATTTAATTCAAAACAGCACCTCAAGAAATCCTGCGCTGCTTTTGATATCTGGTCCGGAATGTCAGGCACCGATCCAGACCCAATTTGAGACATAAGACTTTCATACTCCTTCGAACCAGTTATGGTAGTCCACGGTACTTTTCCAGTGAGCATGATAAGCACGGTGCATCCAAGAGCCCATATATCAGAGAAGGCCTCTTGCACCCCATAAATTACGCATTCTGGTGCTATATACCAGGAAGTCCCTCTCCAAGATGGAGTCTCACAACTAGTGTAAGCTCTCTTTGCCAATCCAAAATCAGCAATTTTCACCTCAAACCCATCAGCTGTAGCCACTAAAAGAACATTATCAGGCTTCAAGTCACAGTGAACGAAGCCACGAGCATGAATGTGTTTCAACCCCACAAGTAAAGACTTGGTGTGCTTTCTGACAACGCCCTCAGACAACCCATGAAAGCCTGATTTTACGATCAAATCGGCAAGGCTTCCTCCGGAAGCAAATTCTAACAGGACGTTATAAAGCACAATCCCATTGGTCGTTTCTGTTGTGTCTGCTCCAAATGTCTGAATAACATGAGGACACCCTTGGAGAGCTTCAAGAACCGTGTTTTCCCACATAAGCGAATTTGCATTTATCGGATCTACCGATTTCACAGCCACAACCGACCCAAAAGCTCTGGGTTTCTTCAGTTCCGCTCTGTATACGGACCCAAACGATCCCTGGCCGATCATCGGTCCCCGACACCACGACAGCTCTCCCCAGAGGATCGAGTACTCATCATCCTCCTCCTTTCTAGATCTCTTCATTATTCTGTGCCAATCGACTTCCAAGAGGATACCTGAAAGCGATCCAAGGAATTTAGAGATGCATCGGACATGATACAAACCCTAGCGGTGAAAAAGGAATAGAAACCCTAGGACTACGGGGGAGGGAGGAAGGATAGGGTGCGCACCAGATGGATGGAAGCAATTGGATCTCTGGGCTCCGAGATGATACGGAGGCCACTGGTTCCGCTGTTGACGAACGCGGCGGAGGGAGATGAATCTTTGGCTCTTGCGATTGAAGAGAATGCCTTAGGGTTTCACACAGAGAGGTAACGGCTAGTCTGAGAATTTTGTGAGCGAATTTTGGCTTGAGACCTTTATATATCGCTCACAAAAAGGAAATGACTTTTATATCCTACGTCCGGAAATTTACGCTTTAACCCTCGCCTCTAGCAGCTCCCCGCTCTCCTCTGTTTTTTAACCCTTCTTTCTAACATGATTTCACTCAATATATATTATTAAAAAAAAAAAAAAAAAAAATGTAAAATAGTTTTTTTTTTTTTTTTTTTTAATGAAAAAAAGCTAACAGCCAATATAAAGTCGGATTTTCTTTTCAATGCTTAAGTATTAAGTGAAGGCGATCTCTCTTATCAATTTTTTGATAAAGTACAGTCGGCGTCTAACAAATGGGTGTGCATTGTATTAAAATCATTTCGCATTATGTCTTTTTTGATTTGGGATTTACATGTGTCATCATTTTATTGATGTTGATGTGGCACGTTAATAGAATTCGTTAAGTGTTTTGACGGAATTTGACTGTAGGGACTAAATTGTTATTTTGACCTACTTCGAGGACTTCTAAATTATTTTTTATACCACAATTAGCGATTTGTAATTTAAGTTAACCACGTAACCTGATTTTACACTTTTTTTTTTTTTTTTGGAATAATCCAGATACCCCCTTAAAACTATCACCTAATTGATAATGTCTCCCCCCAAACTTTCAATTGCCATAATGTCCTCACAAACTACCAAAAATTGTCAATGTCTCCCCTAAGGACGAAAAGAACCTTAATAAAATTAAAATAACTTATATATATATATATATATATATATATTTTAAAAAAATCATCCACATACCTCCATCAAATTACCACTCAATTCATAATGTCTCCCTGCCCCTCCCAAATTTTCAATTGTAATATTGTCCTCCCAAAACTACTAAAAAATTATCAATGTCCTCCAAAGCTAACAAAAAGACAAAAATACCCTTATAGATTTCTCAATAAGACAAAAATTTCCCTATAAATTCGAGAAAAAAAAAATTAATTTTTTTACAAAAACGGAAATTTTAATTTAAAAAAAAAAAACGATTTTTTTTAACGAATCCTATGCAAAATGTACATATGAGAGCTGTAATACCCTTCCTTGGGACCCAAGTTACCAGAATTAAGGCCACTTTGTTAGTAATTAGAGCAGCACATATTGTATTCTAAAAATGAGGTAGTATCCGAGAGTACCATCAATCCCTTTTACAGTGACACAAGCTTTAAATCCACTTTCAAAAGCAAAACAGAGTGACAATTATTTTAGTTTTCAAATTCCTTAACGGACCATCAAGATCTTCTGTAATCATAACATGATGGAGAAGCCATATGTTACAAGAATGGAGTTTATGCCACAGATAATTATTAATATTATGATATATTAAAATATATGATATAGCATAATATTTTATTATGTTTATTTTTATTTGTTATTGTCTTTATTTATTCTATGTAAGAGTCTTGATTACTCAGTCCTAGAAAATATTGTAATAATTTGCATATTTAAAGGTCATTATGTTATGAATAAGAAAAAAACGAGAAAATTATTCCAAACTTTGTGCTTGAAAAGGTTTTAAGTTTCTTTCAACGAATCTAAAGGGTTTAGGTTCCACCAATGTCATACCTAGCTAGTCGTCAAGCATAATTTTGATGGAAAACACAGTTTTATTATTGTTTTTTTATTTGTACATGTCTACCAAAAAATAGATGCAAACTTTAGCCACTCTAATTTTATGATTTCTTGTTGAATTTAACTATATTAATTGAATATATTGTTCAAACTTATTCCATATTGTGATGGCGTTAATTTTAGTTTCTTTCAGTTGATTAAGATGAACTAAAGAAAGATTAAAGATTAAGGTTAGGATCTTGGGGATGTATGAATTGAGATTTTGTTGGTCTAACTGTGATTTCTCCAAATGGATTAATTTGTTATGAAAATCATGCATTTAATTAAATGTTTAATATCTCCCGTTGGTATTGATTGAAAATGGGATCCCAAATGAAGTAGAAAAATAGCAAAATAACAAATAACGCAATCACACAAGATACTAAGATTTAAGTGGTTCGGCTTAACAAGCCTACATCCACTGACGGAGACAACCTGAAAAAAATTCACTATCAAAAGGATGAAGTACAAAATATAGTACAGAGAAAACCACTCAAACTCAAAAGTCCTAATACACCAAAATCTCACATGAAAGAGAATTAAATACAAAAGAGAAAATATTATCTAAATCCATCAAATGACAATAAATCTTATATATAAAGAAAAGTCGGCCAAGGCTTCATGGTGATGGAATGAAAAAGCATGCTTTTCCACTACCGGTGAGACAAAATGTATGAGAACCTGGACAAAGAGGTAAAGATGATGAAACAAATTGATCACAAGAGCACAAAGAGACGCTAACCAATAAATATACCTCTGAACCACTAGCTGTAACACATGCAGGGAAGAGCTTGCCACCAAAAACAAGACACCAATTTGAAGCACAATAGAATGTTATTCTGGAGGATACGCCAAGATTATCTCCTGAGCAATAGAAACAAAAATGTAAAGAATCAGGAGTATTCAGTTAGCAGTTGAATATATTTTGTACTTGAAGTCCAAACAATTAGTTGCACTACAAATTATCCAACTTAAACTTGCACTAGGCCATCACAACTAATCTTTCCTTTTTAATCCAAATTGAATACAATAGAACACCAAACTCTAAAGATCGACCTGAGGGTCAAGTCAAGCCGGTTTGGCTTGCTTGATATGCAAGTCCAAGCTCGAGCTTGCACAAGGATTATTCCTTGGCGAGCCGAGGTCAAACACATTTTTTCAGCTCATCCTTGAGCTCAAATAAAATTTAAATGAGCCGAGCTCGGACAAGCAGAGCTCGCCCAAGCTCGGCTCGTTTACACCCCTATCTAAAGATGCTAAAGAATCATATTTCAACAAGTTTTGCATCCCTCATTCTACAAAATCACTTTCTTTCAAGTTCCATATTTTTTAGTTGTTCATATCACTGGATATACTTCTTAATTCCTTCAAAAGGCAAGTCAGTAATCTGATACAAACTTACCAGATTATCCTTCTGTTAAACAACTGAATCGACAACAAGCACCTTTGTGTATAGCCATGTGTGTTTTGGTATAAGCCGGGCAAGAGTAAATCACTAGAGCCACATATATATGAGAACAAAATAGCAAAGTAAAACAATGGGGTAGTCCAAATTAAATAAAAAGCCACTTCAAACAATATATGATACCTTTTTATATTTCAGCCCAGGAGGAGTTTCAAGAATAAGGGGCTTTGCAATGGGTTGAGTGCCAAAGGAGGCCTGGGAAAATCTGGATATAAGAGAAGTAAAATCTTATTCTGGATTATTTATGGTTAGTGACAAGTACAATCTTAAAAACAAGATCTGTTTAAAAATATGGTTAGAGTTTGATAATCAAACAGCATCAACATGTTAAATGCTAGAAATTTCTCAAATGACAAGCTAAAAAAAGCTTTACAAATGATATGCAGACACTAGATAAATGAAGTTTGATTATGAAGATTTATAAGTGAACTACTACCTCTAACTTCTAAGGGTGTGAAGCTAATTGATTCATGTAACATTTGGGCAGTAGATCAATACAGTACAAAAATAAACATATTCTAGAGTTAATAGGAAGCTCTATATAGCAAGCACCAAGTAAAAATTAACAGTAGTAGATGAATCCTATAACACAGTACCAAACACCAAGGCAAGAACACTAGTCTTTTCCATCAAATCCTAATCAGACTCCAAAAGTTTTGACTTCTGGTCAGAGAATATACATGCTTAAGATCTCTCTCTGGCCACTTTGAAGGACTCTCTCCTTGCTCCGCATTACTCTTCCTGTAGTAGTGGTAGGTAGCTGCGCCAGAGAGCACCGCCAATGTCACAAGAAGTAGACACATTTTAGTATCTCACACACAAACTCACTTCTCTGTTTTTTAAGATGAATAGCTCAAGAAGTTCAGGCCTTGAAGAGATGGAAGTTACCTTGCATGATTAAGCCTAAGGCTTGGTTTCAGAGGAGAACTTGTACATGAATAAGCTAGTGATGCCCCAATTCCTGACGCTCAGAGCGCCCATATATTAGCTACTAGTAAAAAACATGAACTTTATTTGCAGATATTCCTTTGTGCAACTGTCCCTTCATAATCTCCAACAATTAAAGTACATTAGACACCATCATCAAATGCTCTGTCAACACATTCCTCAAACCCATCTGGTTCTTGTTGCAATTGTGGCCAGTATACCCAACAGCAAAGTAAACAGTAGAGCTTGACAAACTTGTATCAGATGATTTTGCCAATTGATTGACCAAACTATCATCGGTAACTAAGTTGTGCATATAAACCTGGACAAAGAGGTAAAAATGATGAATCAAATTGATCACAAGAGCACAAAGAGAAACTAACCAATAAATCTACCTCTGAACCACCAGCTGCAACACATGCAGGGAAGAACCTGCCACCAAAGCAAAAAAACAACACCATGGGACATCTATAGTACTTCGGAGCTTTTAGAGGAGCTACATTGAAGAGAGGGTTATAAAATGAGCTACTAGGATACTAAATTTCATAGGAAACATAATCAAATTCAGAAAAATAACAGGGATGGGTGGGGAAAAAGAAAAAGAAGTTATTCTACAAAACATTGAACTAATGAGATTTATAATAACAGGCATACCGTGCAATGTTGAAAAGTAGCATCAGCTTTGCGCTTCCGCAGACCATTCATAGGCTCTGAATGGAAAAGATTTAAGTATAGGCTGCAACACAGCAAAATGGTCATGTAAACACACCAAAATATATTATGATGGAAGAAAAAAGCTAAATTTGAAGAACGCTAATATAACAGATAAAATAGTCTTTATACAAGGATTGAAGAACGCTAATATAACAGATAAATGATGGACCAAATAATTAGAGGCCAATGAACAAACTTTCTAGACCATTCAATAATAGGGCATAACTTCCTTGCAATAAAAGCAGGAACCAAAAATAAAGAAAAAGAAAGAAGGAATGAAAGAACAGTAACAATGAAATTGACTTGAAATGCATGTGAAGCATACCCATTGTAGAACTCAAAATTGAGCTTGTAGAATGTTAATTGAATTGAGCATTGTGTCAACAAGCATCGGTTACCCATTTAACCCACTCCGACAAAGATGAAGAGGGAGCACCCATTGAGAAGAAGTGAGTAGGAGCCGTTGACCATCAGCAATCAAATCCGCGAGCACACAAGTGGAGTTTGTTTCTCATTCTAGATTACCTGCTCCAAAGGCAAACATCACTTAGAATCCAACCGATTTGAAATCATATGGGCTTTTAATTCGTTTTTGGTTATTGATGGATTAAATTAAACATATGACTTCAAATTAAAACAGATTTTTTTTTTTTTTTTTGGTAAGTTCAAAACAGAATTATCAAACGAAAATAATGGAATAATAGTCAATTGGGCAAAGCATTTTGTTCCATCAAGAAAAAGTACCTGACAGTAAAAGCTGATATTATAACAGAAAGTGGAGACTCTTAACTCATTAAATCAACTGGAAATTAATTGATTTGCGCGGGACATGAGCAATCTTGCGCCATTCTTCTCCTTCTTTCCTTTCCCACTCCTTTTCCAACAAAGGACAGTTACAGATATTTAGAGTAGAAAGGGAGGCAGGCAACCTGTCATCTGGCATGCACTCGAGCTTAGGGCAACTCTCGATCTCCAATTCTTCAAGAGCATTGAGGTATTGAAACCCTTTACTGTCCAAAGATCTCAAATGTTGAAAGCCATTGATGTGAAGATAGGTAAGACTGGTAGGCAGCAACCCCTCATCAGGAAAGGACTCCACATCTTCAGATTTGCCAATGATTTTGAATATTCGAACAGACGGGAAGTTCTTCAAATCCCACTCCATCCGTCTCGCAAAGAGTTTCTCACAATCCGAGATTGTGATTTCTTCTAGATTGGAAGGCAAGCCCCCTTCAGGAAACGACTCAACTTCTGGACAATCTTGTATACACAATTTCTCAAGAGAGGGGAGAAGAATGTGCATCTTGTCAGGTAGTGACCGAATACCTCTACAATTCTCTATCCGAAACTCCTTGAGATTGGGGGAACGCAATCCTTCTTTTGGAAAATATGCAAAATTAGGGCATCCGTGAATGTCTATGTTTATGAGCGAGAGGAGTAAATCGTGTTCATGGTGTTTTTGAACTCTAATAGATTCTAGATTCCCACAAAACCTGATTTCGAGATGTCGAAGCTTTGGGAATAAATCTAATGGGATGGACTTGAAAGAATGACAACCGTCCAACATCAAATATTCCAAGTGGATTGGAAGATCTAATTCACATAGAGCAGAAGCTACCAACTGGGGACAATCTCGGATCTTAAGTTTGGCTAAAGAAGGAAGATGGATGGGCAACCCTCTTGTTAGCAAAGGGCATTCATAAATTTCAAGGTCTCTAAGTTTAGGGCACCCGTGAATGTCTATGTTTATGAGGGAGAGGCGTAAATGTTTTTGAACTTTAATATCTTTTAGATTCCCACAAAACCTGATTTCGAGATGTCGAAGCTTTGGGAATAACTCTAATGGGATGGACTTGAAAGAATGACAACCGTCCAACATCAAATATTCCAAGTGGATTGGAACATCTAATTCAAATAGAGCAGAAGCTACCAACTGGGGACAATCTCGGATCTTAAGTTTGGCTAAAGAAGGAAGATGGATGGGCAACCCTCTTGTTAGCATAGGGCATTCATAAATTTCAAGCTCTCTAAGATTAGGAAAAGCTCCACCATCATTTTCAAAACAAAACAATTCCTCCAATTTCTCCATATACTTGATGCTTAGAACTTTCAAGGCTCCAAATGGCTTAATCGAAGAAGATCCAATGCCATAAAATTCACGGCCCACTATAACAATTTCGCTCAAACCAACAATAGAGAGGTCCTGCAGAGAGGGCAATTGCCCGAGCATTGGCAAGCTGCAACAGTGGTTACAATAATCAAGACGAAGAGACGCTATTTTAGAGAATGAAGCATGCCCTACCCAGTTCGAAAAACTTTTACCACCATAACCATAGATAATGAGGCTTTTCAAGTTTGTATGGGGCCGGAGACTATCAAGTACAATTTTATGACTTTCTGAAGCACTAAAACCAACTTTCCACCCCAATACCAACTTCTCAAGCATCCATCGTTAGCATTCATGGGAGATTTAACATTTTGGAGCTCTAAAATAGAAAGTGATCCCCGAAGATTTGTAAGTTTTCCAAGCTCTCCAATGCAAGATCCATTATGCTTGCTCACCATAAAGCTAGTCAATGTCTGAAGACATTTTAGTTCACCGAGATTTTTCGGCATCCCCATTATGTTAGTTCTATCAAAATCAAGATGACGCAAATGAATGAGTTTATGCATATCTCTTGGCCAAGCAGTAACATACGGACAATGTGATAAATTCAATATTTGCAAATTAATGAGTTTATGCATATCTTTTGGCAAGGCAGCAAGATACGGACAGTGTGATAAATTCAATATTTGCAAATTGCACAACTTACATATGAAATGAGGCAACCTTTTAATTGCAGTGAAAGAAACGTCCAAATAACGTAGATGTATAAGTTTTCCAATTGAATCTGGCAACTCAGTTATGTTTGCATAGTTAGATAGAATCAGCGCCCGTAGTCGTAGGCTTGTCATTGGTGATAAAAATTGAGTTCCGAACACGAGCGACAAATCATCCCTAAGGAAATTTAATTCTACGAAAGTGCGTAGCTTCTTAGCCCTACGAAGGGCCTCAAACTTCTCAGCATGAATATTTTCCCAAGAATACGAGAAATGGCGAGTCTTGCCTAAAAGTCCATGAGAAAAATCATCTTCATGGCTTAAAGCGAAAGATATAAATTTTGCCAAATCCCTAACAAGATCATGCATTATATATTCCTCGCCATTTGATTGTTGGAATAATGATCTTGATACAAGAGTAAGGAAGTAATCATTACCAACTTCTTCCATTGTTTTGGTGTTGGATTGTGGCAAGAAGCCTTCTGCTATCCATAATAAGACTAATTTATCTTTTTTGAAAGTATAATCCTTTGGTAATATGGAGCAGTATGCAAAACATCGCTTTAGATTTGACGAAAGATATTTATAACTTAATCCTAGAGCAGGAAGGATGCATGTCTCCTCAATTGGCAAATCCCATAGTTCACTTCTCAATACCTTATCCCATTCATCAACATCTAATTTAGATCGTAAAAGAGCCCCAATCGCCTTGATTGCTAAAGGTAGGCCTTTGCATTTTTCTACGATTTGTCTTCCTATTGCTTCTAGTTCTGGATATGCATCAAAGTTACCATCGTGGAATGCATATTTTGCAAATAGCGACCAAGAATCTTCTTCGGGTAACTCCATTATACGATGAGTTACACTCACGTACATGACTGATGCAACCTGTTGATCTCGTGTTGTTACGATGACCTTACTTCCTTGTGCCCCAAATTTAAAAGCATTACTTAAGACCTCCCATTTGGCATTATTCTTCTCCCAAACATCATCTAAAACAAGTAAGAATTTCTTTCCTGACAACGTCTCCTTGAGTTTACTTTGAAGCTGATTTAGATTCTTACTATCAGCATTAGCAGGTGCACCTACTTCCTCTAGAATTGTTTTCATTACAATGAACACGTCAAATAGATCCGAAATACAAACCCATATTTCAAGGTCAAAGTGCTCCTTCACCCTATTATCATTATATACTAACTGAGCAATGGTGGTCTTGCCAATTCCCCCCATGCCAACTATGACAATCACAAATATTTCACTGCCACTCACATCATCAGAAAGCAACAACTTAATTATTGCTTCCTTATCATAATTCCTACCACAAATACTAGATTCTTCAATCAAAGAAGTTGTGGGCAGCCTTTCTGATGGATTCCCTCCTTCTCTTAGACCTATATTCCCCTTTTGTTCTACTAGAAATTTTAGTCTTTCAAGTAGCTCTTCTATCTTTCTTTCCACCTCCTTGACAAAACGAGAAGTAGAGATGGGGCTACGTACCTTACTTGCAATGGTTCCAAATTCAGCATCTAATTTCTGTCGCAAGTCTTTGGTAGGAATCTCATCCAAGATGTCCTCTGCATCATAGACAGCATCTTTCAGCTCATCAAGCCACTCTTTCACATCAGGCTTTGTAAATTGCTTGTACTCCGCATCTTCAAGCACTGCATTCACTGATAACAAAGTCATCTTCAACCTCGTTAAGAGTCCATCATTGAGTTTCCGTCGCCTAAAGAAGTCGGCAAACTCGTGAGATGCCATTCTTTGAAAAAACACTTGGATGAAGGGGGAGAGAAATATCCCTGCAACATCAGCCATGTTTATCTTGTTTGCAGATCAAAGAAAACGAAGTAAGGTGATTGCAAAGAACAGAGCAAAATGAGATTGGAAGCTTGTTTTGCTTTTCCACCAAAGAAACAGCCCAGCTATTGGAGTGATGGACCCACACGACTGATGGGAGTAAAAGAAATTTCTTTGATATTGTGTACTTGACCAAGAGCTTTGACTGCCATGGATTGAATGTGGTCAGTCGTGGTGGCCTAGCTCCACACCATGCGATTGAATAAAGGCAAAGAAAAAGGAAAGCAGGAAACTGATTTTTTCACCCCTTCATTATTTGACAAAGAAAGTTTGCAAGGTGGCTGTAGTCAGCTACTATTCCATACAAAATGGCGGTCCTTCTTTAATAATAATGGCAGGCAAATTTTGTAGGAAAGGAAGTTGTTTAGCTGAATTTGATTATATAGTTATTATGTAATCATTACTACTTTTTTCAAAGCAATATAACATTAAGAATCTATTTGGGTGTTGGTTTGAAAGCCCCAAAAATGCGTTTAACACTTAAAAAATTTGTTTAGTAAAAAAATTGCAAGCACTTTTAATGATCAAAAAAGTCAAAAAATAATTAAAACGCACTATTAACAAAAGCTTAAAAATAAAAATTTTACTAAAAAACTATTTTTTTGATTTAAAAATTTTATTTGTCAAGCATACTCTAAGGCCCCTATCATCCGCGTTACAGGATAAGGGAGTATATATAAATATATATTCTCCACAATAAAGAATGGGCCGCGTATGTTGACCAACTCATTAACGTCATACTAGAAAACATGAAGAAGCCAAATGTGAAAGAAGGAAATTTCATGGGCATTGCCTTTGAAAAACATATCACAATCTAGAAGGTTTTGATAGTTCTACCAATATATTAGAGGAACATGATCCTCTTCGGTTTAAATGAATTGGATAATATCCAGTTAGTTATAGTAGAAGTATATTTTTGTCTTTTTACTTTTTTAGAGAACAAAAATACCCCTCAATTATAACTAACTGGATATTCCTAATTCGATATTTATTAGATACCTCTTCATAACACCCTCTTAATTTCAAATGAAATTGATACTACTTATTTAATGGTGCAAATTATTTCATATTATTTTTAAAGACGTGCCAAATTGACTTTATACATACGGTTAGATGCATTAGCTTTAAATCCTCAGTATAAAAAAATTATTTTCTATCTTTCTTGGATAAATCATACATCCCTCTCTGCTTGTTTCCTTTTTCTTATTGCCCCCCCTGTACACCCATAATGAACTCTACATGAGAATAGGGCCAGTGATGACCATGGACGATGAGAAATGTTCAGAATGGCACTGAAATTGTGCAGATGAGTGGAAAGGGAGAAGAAATCAGCAAAGAACATGCCAAGACCTTTGCAACGAGAGCTTTTGCAGGCTCTTCTTGACATGAAATACGACTCCTACAACCATGTTCTTGACATATTAAAAGTTAACAGGCTTTTTCTTAGATGAGTGAGTGGCAACATTTTAACCCTCAGATTATTTTATTTCCTCGTGTCATCCTCCCATTAAAATAATGGAAAACATGCTCTTGCGTTGGTCAGCTGCCACCAGTCTCAAGCCTAAAGTTCTATTTTGGCTTTCTGTTTGTACATGTCATATACTAAACAAGAACAATTTTGTATAAACTTTAGAATTTAAAAAGATGATCGTGAGTTCTCTTCCAAAATATTTGTATACAGACCTATTCCAAGTTGATAACTTTTGTATACATACAACCAGCGGCAGAACTAGAATTTCAAATTTTGGTGTTCATATGTTACAACAAAAACAATTTAAAAGAGTTCACTAACAAGACTTTGAACAGCCAAAATTGAAAGGAAAACCATCTCTGAGTTTTCTCAAATTAAAAGGAAAAAAGAATAACACCATCTCTCAATACTACCAAGTAATTAAATGAAATATACAATCAGGAATAGTTCAGCAATAGTTCTTCCAAAAATAGTATTTAATTGAATGGTTAAATTCACTTTACTCCTTAAAGTTTTAGGATTTTTTCAATTCGAACCCCAATGTTTAAAAATTAGCAATATACTCCCCTAATGTTTCAAAAATTTTTATTTGACACCCTCTGTTACTAATTTCCGTTTAATTAGATGAAAATTAAAAAAAAAAAAAAGCATTGAGGGTAATTACGTAATTTCATAGATTTTCGTCCAATTTTTAAACATTGGGGTTCAAATTGAAAAACTTCTAAAATTTCAAGGAGGTAAAGTGGATTTAACCCTTAATTGAAAAGCCATAAGACACCCTGCATGACATTGTACCATTTTGGAGCCCTCAGTGAGTCAGTGGAGCTGCACAGACTAGAAGGTTATAAAAAGAGCTATTAAGATACTGAATTTCACACGCCATATAACCAACAACATAAATGGCCATATTGAGCGCCACCCCACGACTCATGGGGGGTGGTTGACCACCCCCAACGACCCAAATGGGGTGGTCGAAACCACCCCAAGTGGCCAAAGGGGAATAATTCATCAACACCCCCACGACTCATGGAGGGTGGTTGACCACCCCCAACGGCCCAAATGGGGTGGCCGAAACCACCCCAAGTGGCCAAAGGGGAATAATTCATCAACATTTCAACTCTTAATGTAGGACTTTTGGCCAAGATTAGGAACTGTGAAATGCTCATCATCATCTTCTGGGAATTTGAGTCTAGGGAGAGACTTTGGCAATTTTTTGATAGTTTAGGGAGGGGGCATTGTTTCAATTGAAAGTTGTGAGAAAATTATCTATTAGATAATAGTTTGAAAGGGATATGTGGATTTTCCAAAAAGAAAAAAAAAATAGTCAATGCTCTCTAGTTAAGGTCATAAGTATTAAGACTTTACGAAGAAATAAAAAAGATTTATTGCGCCCCTAAAATAGGACAATAACCCACTTTATCATTAATTTGCCTCCTATACTGAATACCTTTGAAATTAATTTGCTCCCCTTTGGTCCTGCTTAGGTACTTCTCCTCACATGGGATGCCATTTTCTAATTCTTTACACAATTTTTTCACACCCATAGGTGTCTTTTAAAACCACAATTAGAATATTAGATTTTAATCCAATGGTAGTTTAAAAGCCACCTGTGAGTATGAGAAAATAAATGTAAAAAAGTGGACGTAAATGTAATATTACTCTCTCTAAAATCACGTGTGCCTTAAAGAGTTTGATGGTTGTGATTGTTTAACAAACACGTGTCATTTTAGAAGAGACGAAGAGGCATGGTTGTGATTGTTTGATGACTTTGACTTGTAAGAGGTGTTTAATTTTTTTTCCTTCTTTTTCATGGTAACATAATTTTACATAGTTTAATAAAATTGTAAGCGGCCAAGGGAGTTCATTTGCCCCCTCTCAACCTCTTTGGCTTGGGTTTTAGTCAACACTGATGGTGCATAGGATGATCACACTATTATAGGTGCGGTCATCCCCACACCAGATTGTATAATATTTACAAGAAGATAATAAAACTTCCAGTGGAGGTAACCGGTTAAGAGAAGCAACTCTTAGTCAAGAGTTGAGTTGAGACTCTATAAATAAAGTCTCACGAGAACACAAATTATATCCAAAAAATATATGTCTCATGTACGTTAGTTTTGTTACATACAAATTGTGTGTTCAAGTTTTCTCTTGTTCTCCACAAGATTTCCACCCTAACAGGAGAAATTCATCCTGAAGATTATTCTACAATTCCTACATCAAATTTCAACAGTGGTATCAGAGCCAAGTTGGGGAAGATCAAGAGAATCAAGAAATTCTGCAATTTCTTAGTCTGCCATTGGAGGATTCGGAGAAGATTTTTTCTCTCGGCGAGATCGATCATCCAACGTTGATTTGTTGAATGTTTCTTGAGTGATTGAACGTGTATATGTTCACTGTTTTGAGATTTTTTGAGTTTTGGGTTTCAAGTTTCATAATGGGTATAGTTTGGCGGGATCTTCTGAAATTTATTGTTTAATAATATTTTGTAGTTTTAAAGATCAATGTTATGGGGTTTGATTGTTTAACACAATATTTTTTGACCAATTTTTGAATTCTTTGTAACAAAATTTTCGGCCATGTATTTTCTTCGAAAGGATGATTTCTTTTTGATTGATTTTTGGAATACCCATATGTTTCTTAACCCATAAATCAAAATATTTTATGATTCTAAAACAAAATCATGCTTTAAAATCGGGATTCACTAAAGAAGATGAAGTCTGGTTCAACGGTAGAGTCTGGGTCAATGAAGAAGTGAAAGAAGAAGACAATGGTGGAAACAGATTTGAAAATGGTTTATTAATTGATTTGGTTAAAATCAATTATCGGATGCGCATGGCCTAGTGGTCAAGACCTTGCAAAGGAGAAGTGTGAGGGAGATTGCATCGGTTTGATCCACGGCATCGGCGGCTATTTGGTTTTTTATCTAAAAAGCTTTTTGACGAAAAGTTGCGACAGGAAGACTCGAACTCTCACCGTTTGAGTCCTGAAGCGAAATTGTTACTTGCTTAATTTATTAACATACAACATGTAGTGGAAGGCTAAATCCAAGAACAAGCCTATGCCACGGTTTGAAGTGGTTTTCAACCCGTGTTTCCCCATGCATGTTAGAGTAAGGCTACCTAAACCTCTAGAATTTTGTTAGTGAAATTGTTAATGCGTGTGGGTCGCATGCACTATAATTTTCATAGAGATTAAGGGGATTAACTGACATGTGAAATTAAACCACTACTTTTACCTTAGAAAATTATGTGGGTACTAAGTTAAGTTGTGTGTCTTTTATGTGACACAAATATTAATTGCTTTATGCTCCCATAATGTTGGGTTGAGCATTATTATTTTGAAGCAATTTAGAAACTCTGAACCCATAGATGTATGCATACTCTCTAAGATTCACCAATATATATACCTGGTTAGTGGGAGTTTTAAATCTTAATGTGCAATAGGATACTTAAATATTTTAATGTGATACATTGATTTAAAATATTAGCAGTGCGCCTTTGTGGCAAAATTTAATAGCACTACTAATATTGCTTAAATTTATTCTTGCGAGATATATGAGTCCAAGCAAAAATGAGAGATTTTGAGCTCTTCACGAGATATGAGTTTAGAGTAATGTAATGCAAAACGCTTTGGAGGCAAGCATGGTAGTTATAGCAAAATCTGGGAATGCAGGTTTATGTGACATATAAAGAATGGTAGAGGGTACAAAATCGACTATTCAGAGAGAAGATTGATAGAAAGTAGGGATGCTCTCTTTCTTTAGAATACCAACTAAATTACTCTTATGGAAATGATCTAACTTTTACAAGATGTAGATCCTTAACATCAAAAACTACAAGATACTCCATTACAAGATGAACAAGTCACATAGGTTCAAAACAGTGGGAGTAAAAGAAAGTTTAATGATCAATCACTTGTGGATGCAAGTGATGGAAACAGTGCGAATAAGAGATAAAGGCAACTGTCAAGCATACTCAGGGATCATCATGTTCTGAGTGATAATGAAATAAGTCTACAAGTTAAAAGATCCCTATATAAACTCATATAGTCTTCTAAACAATGGTATTTGAAGTTCCACCAAGTTATATTGGAAATAGGATATGAGATGAGTCTGTTAAATCACTATGTTTACACATAGAGGTGCCAAAATAAGTTAACAACATAGCCATTATATATTAATGATATATTGTTAGCTGGTAATTGTCCAGATATGGTGAATGAAATAAAATGCATTCTCAAGATCCGAATTTAAAATGAAAGACATGGGTAGTGACACTCATGTTCTTTTTACAAGAATTTGTGGATATAGAAATTCATGATTATTGTTTTTGGATCGAAAACTATCTGGATAAAATGTTCAAAAGGTACAATTTGGAGAATTGTAAAGTTTTGAGCAAACTTGTTTGCGAAGGGCAAAGAGACTATGTGCCCGAGAAATGAGGAGATAATAATAAAGAAATGGAAATGTCCCCTATGCATAGGCTATGGGCATCCTCATGTATGTTATGACAAGTATTAGGCATGACACTGATAGGTAGTGAAGCAAATACTGTGATATTTGCATGGCATTAAGGTTTGAAATTGTGTATTGAGCTAAGTGATTTTGACTTTATTGCTTGTAGTGATGCAGGTTTTGTAGGTTATGTAGATAAGAAATTTACAAGTGAATACATATTCCTATTTGGTAGAATGGTTGTCTCTTGGTTTGAGTAAGAAACAAGGTTGTGTTGTGGAGTTCACAATGGAGCTTAGTACATTGCATGCAGCACAATGGTAAGTAATTTGGTCTGGATTTAATTTTTTGTCGACAGTTTAATTTAGGTATACCTAGTAGACCAATAAATGTGTTTTGTGATAATAAGTATGTTATCTCTTTAATAAAAAATGGAGCACATAGCTCCAAAGACAAACACATTGATAGAATTTATCACTGTATTCAAGATATAGTGGAGAGATGTGAAGTAAAAGTTGAATTTATTTCATCATAGAGATGGTAGCTGATAAGTGTCAAATATTGCATATTTGGACCTCTTTATTTACATTAGTTAATCATTTAGTTGTGTCGTTATTTAATGTTTTGTGTTTTTAGTATTTTGTAGGTCATTGAAGAAAAACTGCAGCTTTAAAGGGAAAAATGAAAAGTTTGGAGTAAAGCATACTTTGAGAAGATCTAGATGATGTGGTTAAGTTTAACCAAATCCAATAAAAGGTTAAATTGGATTAAAGATCAGATTGGATTAAAGTTCAGATTGGATAAGATTTCGGATTGGATTCAAATTCAGATTCTGTACATGTCTCAATATTTTGACCATAACTTTCTGCTAAAATATCGGATTGAAGTGATTCATACCGAATTGGAAATTTCACTCAAAATACTACAATTCGTTATGAAATAGGATTTTCCTAATTCGGACGGTTACTATACCAAAATTGCCCCGCAATTAGAGGACACAAATTTGGATGAATCCTATTCCGATTTCAGACTTCTATTTTGACTGGGAAACAGACCTCCAAATTATCTAGGTTTAATAGGGCTTCTAGGACTTCTCTAATCCTATAAATAGACTTCTTTGCATTTAAGAAAATATATAGAATTCCAGAGAGAACAATTATACAGTTTTTCTCTTTTTGGTTTAGGTTATCTTTAGATTTAGGTTTTATTTTTATGTGGAGCTAAATTCCCAACTAAGGTTGGGGATGAAGCCTCACCGATGAAGAACATCAATACTTTCATGTAAGTCTTTATTTATCTGATTTTATTGGGTTTAATATGTCAATTGGTTTACTTCTTTTCAATGTGTGGAGTAATTCTTGTATATCTTTTGTGATTCAAGGATACACTTGATGATTTAAGATAATTTCACATCATTGATTGCTTGATTTTATTTGCTTAAATAATTGGATATCCCTTGTGATTTGTTCTACGGATACATTTGGTGTTTCAATTAAGATTGGATATCTTTTGTAATTTACGGATACATTTGATGATTTAATTGATATTGGATTCCTCTTGTGATTTGTGTAATGAATGGATACATGTGATAGTTTTGATTAATTGTTTGAAGCATAGTAAAACATATTTAAGATTTTAATTGTGAGAACTTCAGATTAATATTGATAAACATGAAAGTATGTTGTTATGATTCGGTGAGTGTGAATTCCCAAACCTTAGTATTTTATTTCTTAATTTATTTTAATTAGTTTATGTTTGTCTTTTAATTTTGAAAACAAAATTCAAAACCCTTCTGGAACTAGATTAGGATTTAATTAGTTTAGATTTAAATTACTCTTTCAAAAATACAATTCTCTGTGGGTTCGACCTTGCACTTGCAATCCATTAAACTACAATCGATTTGTGCACTTCGAGTTAAATAGATTTGCACAACAAGTTTTTGGCGTCGTTGCCGGGAAATTGTTCAATTTTTTAAAACAATTTATATTTAAATTAGTTTTATTCTTCTATTAGTTATAATTAGGATTTTATTTTTCTGCAATTTGTTTTGTTTTATTCGTGTTACTAAAAAAAAAAAAAGATTTTTCTTGTGGTTTTTTGTTTTGTTTTGGCTTGTTTACAGTTCTACCGCAGCACTCCCGCACAACCCTGCTAGTGCAATCGATCGCAACCCTGCAGCAAAGGCAGCAACTGCAGTATTTCCGTAGATTTTTGTCAAAAATCTATTTTTGGTCATTTTTGTGAGTTTTTAAATTTTAGTTTTATTTTTTTAGTTAGTTAGTTTTATTTATTTATTTTTTTTTTATTTAAAAAAAAAATGGTTAATGTTTTATGTGGGATATTTGCATGCTAATAAGTGAGGGAGAAGCATGAATTTTCATTTTAATGATTTTAATGCATCTCCTAATTATAGAACACCAACTCCTACCAACTACCCTCAAAATTTTTACCCACATTAGCCATGTTCATACTGCTCCAATTCTTATCATCACTATAGTGATTGTCCATCATAGGGACAAGCTTCTAATTTTTCATATGAGCAAATGAACACCAGTTTCTCCAGTCCAAGGTTTGATTCAAATTCCAATTATTATAACCCGGATTAGAGCAACCAATCTAATTTCTCATGGTCAACTACAGGAAATTATGCTCACAGTCGACTCGTCCAATTCACAAATCATACAAGAACTGTGTCAATTCAATCAAGAGCTCAAAGATGAACTGCATCAATTCAATCAAAAGCTCAAAGATGCCAATACTCATGCTACCACAGGGATGGAGGAATGGATTGGAGTGAGAATGAACATCCATTTGAACATCAACTTGACCCAATGACTCAATATTGGGACAATGAAAGCATAGAGGATAACAATGAGGAACAAGAGCTTCAAGGACACCTGATGGCTAAAGGACACTACATGATTGATGAGGATGAGTCCGAAAATTCTTATCATGAGCATGTCTAAGCCACCTCCAACTTTGAAAGAGAGGAAAGTGCTACAAGAAATTATCTTCCTAAAGATGAGGAAATTGTGGATAACAAAGAGGAGAACGCAGAGCAAGTTGAGCATGCTCAAGTCACCACCACACTTGAGAGTGAGAAAATTGTTGATAACATTGAGGAGGAAGAAAAAGAAGAAGAAGTTGAGTACCCTGAGCAAGTTGAGCACCATGAGAACAGTGAGCTACCAACAGATCCTAATCTTCGCAGTGACATGGAAGTGAATACTGAAACTCCTGCCTGCATCACTGTCCCTCTTGAGACATATCAAGAGCCCAAAGCTTATCGCCTGAATGTCTCAAAGAGTCATCTTATGTCAAGATACTAAAGGACTTGTGCACACAAGCACACAAACCTAGGAACCATTTTCCTAAAAAGATTCTTCGAAGCAAGCAATTCTACATAAGATGGCGAATATCATTCCAGAGGGGTATGAAGTTTTGAAGAAGAAGGGGTGGAAGGGATTGGTTGGACATCCGCATGATAGGGGGAAGCGCTGTAAAGTTTTCTCCTCCAGTTTATTTTCTGCACTTCACTCCACAAATTCTTTCTTTCATTTTTCATTGTATTGCATTTCTTTTATTTTTGTTTTTGTTTCTAACAGCAATTAATCTTTTGAAGTTTTGTTTCTATGAAAAAAAATATTGCTGTTAGTTTTTGTTGACAGGTGTTTTGGTGTTTAAGTTTGGGGGACGCCCTGGCCTTGTTCACACTTAGATTTCTTTACTTTCAGTAATGTATTTCTATACTACACATTGAAGGCAATGTGTAATTCAAGTTTTGGGGTATGTAAAAATATTTTGTCTGTTTATTTTTGTTCTTATTTGTTTATTTTTATTTGTCTGTTTGTGTTAACAAATTTTGAAAAAAATAAAAAAAATTGTGCTAAGTTTTTGTCAAGATTGTGTTAAATTGTGACTATAGTTTACATTTCATTAGCTTGCTTAAAGCGTTGAACACATCATTATGTCACTTGAAGTCTGAGTCATTTGACTTATTTTCGGGTAAAAGGGATTTCACTTGTTTTGAGATAAATTTTTATGAGCACATTAGCATATTTTCTGTGAGGTATGATGTTTGAGCTTAAGCTTGTTCTCTTTGAGATTTGTGGGATGACCTATTGATGAATAACCATTGACTTGCAAGATATATATATATAAAAAGAAGAAAAAAAATAAATAAAAAAGAGAAGGAAAAAGAAAAGAAGGATCATGTTGAGTTTTCCGCTGAGTAACCAGACCTCTTGGTTCATTAAGCATTGAGTGTTCGCGTCAAAAGGTGTGAAGTTCAGTGTTGATTTATGATATGGCTAATCTGACTTTGTAGCCTTTTTGATTTAAGTTAATAAGCCCCTAGGGATGTTCTACATTTAGTGCCTTAAAGCCACCTGGCTTGGGAGTCATTGGCTTAACACTTATTACATGTGTCAATTAGAAAGCTTAAAGGAGTTAGACATTGCAGAGCCTATAAAAAATAAAAAATAAAAAAATAAAAATGCATATCTTGCCTTGGTTGTTTTATTTGATAGAGATTTTTACAAATTTTATGAAATTTGTCTTGAGTTTAAATTGAAAGCTTCATGATTGTATGCTAATTACACTTTATACATTTCAGAACATATGAGGTCTCAATTGTCCATTTATGAGTGATTTGATTTTGGATTTCCTTTTGACTGTTATGATGATGTTTGTCTTTTTAAGCTTGCTCATGAATAAGAACCAAGGTTTGTGTGAAACTTCTTTCTTGTTAACAACATAGTGCTACAATGTTTGTAGGTATCATTCCTATTAAGCCCTCACGAGACTTCACTTGTCCACTAGGGATGCCTAGGTGTTTAAAAGGCTTACTGCATATGCTAAATGCAATCGTCTCTCCCACGAAAGAGGATTTATTTTTCTTGCTTTCATTTTATTTTGTCGTTTTGTTTTGCTAAGGGACTAGCAAAATGTAAGTTTGGGGGTATTTGATAAGTGCCAAATATTACATATTTGGACCTCCTTTATTTACATTAGCTAATCATTTAGTTGTGTCGTTATTTAATGTTTTGTGTTAGTTTTGTGTTTTTAATATTTTATAGGTCATTGAAGAAAAACTACAGCTTTAAAGGGAAAAGTGCAAAGTTTGGAGGAAAGCATACTTTGAGAAGACCTAGATGATGTGGTTAAGTTTAACCAAATCCAAGAAAATGTTAAATCGGATTAAAGATCAGATTTGATCAAAGTTCAGATTGGATAAGATTTCGGATTGGATTCAAATTCAGATTCTGTATATATCTAAGTATTTTGACCATAACTTTCTGCTCAAATATCGGATTGAAGTGATTCAAATGGAATTGGAAAGCTAACTCAAAATACTATAATTCATTGGGAAATAGGATTTTCCTAATTCGGACGGTTACTATGCCAAAATCGCCCCACCATTAAATGACACAAATCTGGACGAATCTTATTCCGATTTCAGGCTTCTATTTTGACTGGGAGACATACCTCCCAATTATCTAGGTTTGATAGGGCTTCTAGGACTTCCTAAGCCTATAAATAGACTTCTTTGCATTCAAGAAAATACATAGAGTTTCAGAGAGCAAAATTATGCAGTTTTTCTCTTTTGAGTTTAGGTTTTCTTTAGATTTAGGTTTTATTTTTATGTCGAGCTAAATTCCCAACTAAAGTTGGAGATGAAGCCTCATCGATGAAGAATATCAATACTTTCATGTAAGTCTTTATTTATCTGATTTTATTGGGTTTAATATTTCAATTGTTTTACTTCTTTTCAATGTGTGGAGTGATTCTTGGATATCTTTTGTTATTCAAAGATACACTTGATGATTTAGATAATTTCACATAATTGATTGCTTGATTTTATTTGTCTAAATAATTGGATATCCCTTGTGATTTGTTCTACGGATACATTTGGTGTTTCAATTAAGATAGAATATCTTTTGTGATTTACGGATACATTTGATGATTTAATTGATATTGGATTCCTCTTGTGATTTGTGCAATGAATGGATACATGGGATAGTTTTGATTAATTGTTTGAAGCATAGTAAAGCATATCTAAGATTTTAATTGTGAGAACTTCAGATTAATATTGATAAACATGGAAGTATGTTGTTATGATTCGGTAAGTGTGAATTCCCAAACCTTAGTATTTTATCTCTTAGTTTATTTTAATTAGTTTATGTTTGTCTTTTAATTTTTAAAACCAAAATTCAAAACCCTTTTGGAACTAGATTAGGATTTAATTAGTTTAGATTTAAATTACTCTTTCAAAAATACAATTCTCTGTGGGTTTGACCTCGCACTTGCAATCCTTTAAACTACAATCAATTTGTGCACCTGTGAGTTAAATAAATTTGCACAACAGTAGCCAATCTTATGACCAAGGGGTTGTCTTTGGATGAATTCAGAGGGCATGTAGCAACAATGGGATTAAAATACACCGAGGTGAGAGCTACATGGATTGTCGCATAGTCGGAAGGATCCGGGGACGCTTGGAAGAACGATTTTACGCACTTCTGCGTAATGGGGAAATAATTGGTCAAGTTATGGGCTGATGACACTAATGAGGTACATATATTACACCTTACATAAATGTAAAGTCTACTGAAAAACATTATGTTGAGATTGGGTAGTATCTATGCTCAAAGAGTGAAAAAAGACGCTAATAAGGTGCATCAATGAATGGGTGTGGATTATACTCCCAACCATGGAGAATTGATGCCGTTCGTTTGAGAGATAGTGAAATGAAGTCATCCTTAATATGCTATCGGTAATGAAGTATATGGTAAAGGATGCGGTCAGATAAGATGGCGAAAACCTGCGCACATGTAGCCATGTCATGATCTGACACCAATTTGTAGGTTTTACAAATGAGAGTTGGCATGGGGCAAAATTATTACTACCATGGTAATCATGTTCAACTAATGGTTAAAAGACATAATCAGAAGGATTCGGAGACACTTATGTATAAATAAATTTTCTTGAGGGAATGACACTTATAATAACAGACATTATAAACTGACATAAATGTAAAGTCCACTCAAAGGCATTATGTTAAGTTTGGTATAATATCTGTATGCCAATAGTGTAATAAATCATGAAAAAGAAGTGTCAACGTAAATCTCAAATAGGGATAACCTTGGAGATAAGAAATTGAATAAAAGATTCAATACAAGTTTACATACGGTTATTATGTAAAAATCATTAATTGTAGTATGGGTCTGGACTGTATTCCCAACTATGGATAATTAATGTTAGGGGAAACTTTAGAAAGCCCCCCTGAACTTCCAGCCATTTTGACAAACCCCCCCTGAATTTCCAAAACTCTCACTTAGGCCCCCTGAACTTTGGTTTTCTCTCACATAACACCCTTCTATCCATATAAATCGTCAAACGCTAACGGACGCCCACTCACATGATATTCACGTGCTATTTTTCAAGTTGCTTACCCATTTTGCCCTCATTAGTACTAACCAAAATTCCCAAACTATCCGCATTTGAAAAGTTGGAAAAATTAAAACCTAATTACGCAAATTATCGAGCCAAAATTCTCAAACGCTTCTAGAAGGGTCTGCTCGTGCGAACCATCGTCTTTGTCGTTAGTGAACCATTTTGGCTGGAGTTTGGGTATCGATCAGCAACGGTTTAGTCAGAAATCCCATCTAAATCACTTGGGATCCACGATAATCAAGTAAGTTTCGTTATCCCTAAAATGTACATTTAGGGTTTGTATTAGAAATTTTCTGAGATTTGTGTTTGACCAACAAGTTGTATTGGATGTTTGGGGGGTTTTGCATGTAACGCCTTTCAATGGATTTTGTGGAGATTTTCGTTCAGGGTATTATTTATTTGAAGTGGGTCATACTATCGTCATTTTTGAAATTTGTTTAGGGTGTTTGTCAGACAATGCGTTAAATGTTGTCATGTGTTTATGGTTTAGGATCGTTTGTTTTGTTGAAAGTTGTTGTTCTTTTGTTTGATGTAGATGTGGTCCCCAAGGTTCGACTTGTGTTGGACACGTGAGTAGCACCATGAGTTTTATACTACGAATAAAGTGGTAAAGTGGTCCCTTCCATTACCTGTAAGGGAATGAAGTGATCGTGCTTTATCATAGAATTTTTGGTTGCTGACCTTATACGGGACAACTGTGCTTAGTGTATTGGCAGAGAGTTTCAGTTGTTGTGGAGTTGTTGCTTTTGGTTTAGGGGTAATGTAGTCATTTGGGTTTAGGAAAAAGCGGGACCACGACCACACTTCTTACATTTGGTTTTCAAATTACTACTTAAACCTTGTGGTTTGTTTGTGGCTGCTATGAGTACAGGGGTAAGATGGATAATTTTTCTTAAAGGGACAATTATATTAAAAGTTGTGTTTGTGATATAAATTAGGATAAAATATATGCTTTAGGGTTGTTTTTACTTTGCTGAAATTTAGGGTTTGGTTGTTTTTACTTTGCTGGAATTGTGGGTTGGGTAGTTGTTTTTACTTTGCTGAGTTAAATTAGGGTTGGGTAATTGGTGTGTGGTTTTGGGTTTTTACTTTGGTTTAATTTTTACCTTGATGGATGTTAGAACAATGAATGATTACTTTAAAATCAATTTGGGTTTACTTTATTGCAAATGTCTAACTTTGTGTGCATTCATAAACCCTAAATGTATGCTGAGTTCAGTTTTGGTTGGGTATTTTGTGTGCTGTTTTGGGTTTTTACTATGCCTTAATTTTTACCTTGATAAATTTTAGAACAATGATTGGTCACTTTAAGATCAATTTGGGTTTACTTTATTGGAAGGGGTGTGCATTCATAAACCCTAAATGTATGCTAAGTTGAGTCTCGGTTGGGTATTTTGTGTGCTGTTTTGGGTTTTTACTTTGGTTTCATTTTTACCTTGATGGATTTTAGAACAATGATTGATTACTTTAAAATCAATTTGGGTTTACTTTATTACAAATGTCTAACTTTGTGTGAATTCATAAACCCTAAATGTATACTGAGTTGAGTTTTGGTTGGGTATTTTGTGTGCTGTTTTGGGCTTTTACTTTGGTTTAATTTTTACCTTGATGGATTTTAGAACAATGATTGATCACTTTAAAATCAATTTGGGTTTACTTTATTGGAAGGGGTATGCATTCATAAACCCTAAATGTATGCTGAGTTGAGTCTCGGTTGGGTATTTTGTGTGTTGTTTTGGGTTTTTACTTTGGTTTAATTTTTACCTTGATGGATTTTAGAACAATGATTGATTACTTTAAAATTAATTTGGGTTTACTTTATTGCAAATGTCTAACTTTGTGTGCATTCATAAACCCTAAATGTATGCTGAGTTGAGTTTCGGTTGGGTATTTTGTGTGCTGCTTTGGGCTTTTACTTTAGTTTAATTTTTAGCTTGATGGATTTTAGAACAATGATTGGTCACTTTAAGATCAATTTGGGTTTACTTTATTGGAAGGGGTGTGCATTCATAAACCCTAAATGTATGCTGAGTTGAGTCTCGGTTGGGTATTTTGTGTGCTGTTTTGGGTTTTTACTTTGGTTTCATTTTTACCTTGACGGATTTTAGAACAATGATTGATTACTTTAAAATCAATTTGGGTTTACTTTATTGCAAATGTCTAACTTTGTGTGCATTCATAAACCCTAAATGTATGATGAGTTGAGTTTCGGTTGGGTATTTTGTGTGCTGCTTTGGGCTTTTACTTTGGTTTAATTTTTACCTTGATGGATTTTAGAACAATGATTGGTCACTTTAAGATCAATTTGGGTTTACTTTATTGGAAGGGGTGTGCATTCATAAACCCTAAATGTATGCTGAGTTGAGTCTCAGTTGGGTATTTTGTGTGCTGTTTTGGGTTTTTACTTTGGTTTCATTTTTACCTTGACGGATTTTAGAACAATGATTGATTACTTTAAAATCAATTTGGGTTTACTTTATTGCAAATGTCTAACTTTGTGCGCATTCATAAACCCTAAATGTATGATGAGTTGAGTTTCGGTTGGGTATTTTGTGTGCTGTTTTGGGCTTTTACTTTGGTTTAATTTTTACCTTGATGGATTTTAGAACAATGATTGGTCACTTTAAAATTAATTTGGGTTTACTTTATTGGAAGGGGTGTGCATTCATAAACCCTAAATGTATGTTGAATTGAGTCTCGGTTGGGTATTTTGTGTGCTGTTTTGGGTTTTTGCTTTGGTTTAATTTTTACCTTGATGGATTTTAGAACAATGATTGATTACTTTAAAATCAATTTGGGTTTACTTTATTACAAATGTCTAACTTTGTGTGAATTCATAAACCCTAAATGTATACTGAGTTGAGTTTTGGTTGGGTATTTTGTGTGCTGTTTTGGGCTTTTACTTTGGTTTAATTTTTACCTTGATGGATTTTAGAACAATGATTGATCACTTTAAAATCAATTTGGGTTTACTTTATTGGAAGGGGTATGCATTCATAAACCCTAAATGTATGCTGAGTTGAGTCTCGGTTGGGTATTTTGTGTGTTGTTTTGGGTTTTTACTTTGGTTTAATTTTTACCTTGATGGATTTTAGAACAATGATTGATTACTTTAAAATCAATTTGGGTTTACTTTATTGCAAATGTCTAACTTTGTGTGCATTCATAAACCCTAAATGTATACTGAGTTGAGTTTTGGTTGGGTATTTTGTGTGCTGTTTTGGGCTTTTACTTTGGTTTAATTTTTACCTTGATGGATTTTAGAACAATGATTGATCACTTTAAAATCAATTTGGGTTTACTTTATTGGAAGGGGTATGCATTCATAAACCCTAAATGTATGCTGAGTTGAGTCTCGGTTGGGTATTTTGTGTGTTGTTTTGGGTTTTTACTTTGGTTTAATTTTTACCTTGATGGATTTTAGAACAATGATTGATTACTTTAAAATCAATTTGGGTTTACTTTATTGCAAATGTCTAACTTTGTGTGCATTCATAAACCCTAAATGTATGCTGAGTTGAGTTTCGGTTGGGTATTTTGTGTGCTGTTTTGGGCTTTTACTTTGGTTTAATTTTTACCTTGATGGATTTTAGAACAATGATTGATCACTTTAAAATCAATTTGGGTTTACTTTATTGGAAGGGGTGTGCATTCATAAACCCTAAATGTATGTAGAGTTGAGTCTCGGTTGGATATTTTGTGTGCTGTTTTGGGTTTTTACTTTGGTTTAATTTTTACCTTGATGGATTTTAGAACAATGATTGATTACTTTAAAATCAATTTGGGTTTACTTTATTGCAAATTTATAACTTTGTGTGCATTGATAAACCCTAAATGTATGATGAGTTGAGTTTCGGTTGGGTATTTTGTGTGATGTTTGGGCTTTTACTTTATACAAATTGTAGGTATAGGGTATATGGGAGGCAGTTGAAGAATAAGATGACATTCCTTTTAGTATCCCTTAGGCCCAAATACAGTTGGTCCAGGAAGTATCAGAATCATATGGTCACTTCAAGTTGGATTACTGAGTAGTGCATGGATTCTTTTAGGGAGCAGCTAAACATGCCCATAGATGTGTTGCAAAAAAAAGTGAAATCCAAATATAATGTGGATGTCCATGTCAGTTCTATGTATAGAGCAAGTAGAAAAGCAAGAGAATCATTCTATGGAAAACTGGATGAGCAGTACCATCGGTTGTGGGATTATTGCTCCATGGTTAGGAGCACTAATGTAGGTAGTTGTTTGCTGTTGATGGTTGAGAGACCAATGCCTCAGGTGCCATGCAGATTTCAGAGGCTTTACATTTTGTTGGCAGCCATGGAGAATGGTTTTCTGGAAGGGTGTAGGCCTGTTGTGGGTCTTGATGCATGTTTTCTGAAGGAAACGTATAAAGGGCAGTTGATGTCTTCTATGGGCAGGGATGCTAACAACAACATGTACCCTAGTGCAATGGTTGTCGTAGAGGTTAAGACGAAAGATAGCTGGACATGGTTTCTTGAGGCACTTGTTGCAGATTTTGGCCCTACTCCACATGGGTTGACTTTCATTTTGTATCGACAGATGGTAAAATACTTGTATTCATTTGTTATTCATATCAATTTAGTATTTATTGTAATGCAACTAATTATTTTTTCAACTATTGTGCAGGGCCTCATTCCAAGCTTAGAACAAGTATGTCCGCAGTCTGAGCATCGTACATGTGTTAGGCACTTGTACGCAAATTTCAAAAGCGTTGGTCATCGGGGGATGCTATTGAAGGACCTTCTTTGGCAAGCTGCCGCATCATACACAAAGATTGAGTTTTACGGAGTAATGGATGAGCTGAAGATGGTTAGCAAGGATGTGCATGCTTACCTAGAGAAGATAGATCCTAACACCTGGTGTAAGGGATGGTTCAGTACACATTGTAAGTCCAGCCTCTTACACAACAATACTTGTGAGAGTTTCAATTCATGGATCAAAAAATTCCGTGACTAGACAATCTTGAGCATGTTGGAAGGGATTAGATGTAAGTTGATAAGAAGGTATGTGAGGAAGAAAGAGTTGATAAGTTCAATGGAGTAGGCCTTAGGGCCAAAAATTAGGAAGAAGCTAGAAAAAGAAGAGGATGAAGCTAGTAACTGTTGGTGTACATATGCCGGTCATGGTATGTTTGAGTTGAGTGCCTTGGGAGAAAATTTGTTGTAGATATGGAAGCTACTACTTGTGGCTGCAGGAAATGGGATGTGACTGGTATCTCATGTGCGCATACAATTTCTGCCATTTTACACCGAGGTGGGGAACCAACTGATTATTTGAGTGAGTACTATGGCAAGGAAAAGTACCTCAAGGCTTATGACCACGTTGTCTATCCTGTGCCAAGTGAATACCAATGGCCTAGAAGCAGCCAACCAAAGATTGAGCCACCCAAGGCGAGGGCAGCTCCTGGCAGACCTAAGAAAGTAAGAGAAAGGGCTATTAATAAACCAAGAAACCGTAATACAATTAGGAAGGGGGGGGGGGGGGAACAAAAATCATTGTCGGTACTGCTTGAAGTTTGGCCACAACAAGAGGTCATGCGTTGCTAGGCAGAGACAAGATGAAAGATGGACATGTGTTAGAAAGTACAACGGAGATAATGCATCAACTGACTGGAATTTGGACATGGTATCCACTCAATTGCTGATTATTGTTTATTTGACTAAATTTGTTTACATATTTAATTATTTATTTATTTCTTCATTTTTCCTGTCAGTTAATGCAGGATGGATCTTCAACTGCCACTACAACTACCAGTAGGAAAAGGGGAAGAGTGAACACACCATCAGGTTCACAAAGGGCAGGAGGATCACAATCTGGTGGTTATTCAACAACCACAACTCAAAGACCTTCACAGCCGGCATCAAAGCATGTCTCACAGCCTGCATTTAGGCTAGCATCAGAGATTGCATCATCACACAGCTCCTAGCAGGGCAGCATCACAGATTACATCACCTCAAGTCTCACAGCCTGCATCCCACCCTGCAGCACATGCTGCATTTAGGCCATGTTCAGAGATTGCATCACAGCCTGTGGAGTAGCAACCTTTGCCACCTGTTGTGCAAATTTATTTAACTCGCAAGTGCACGAATCAATTGTAGTTTAATGGATTGCAAGTGCGAGGTCGATCCCACAGAGAATTGTATTTTTGAAAGAGCAATTTATATCTAAACTAATTAAATCCTAATCTAGTTCCAAAAGGGTTTTGATTTTTGAGTTTTGAAAATTAAAGGATAAACATAAACTAAATAAAATAAGTAAATCTAAAGATAAAGGTACTAAGGTTTGGGAATTCACACTTACCAAATCATAACAATATACTTTATGTTCATCAATATTAATCCGAAGTTCACACAAATTAAATCATAGATATGTTTTACTATACTTCAAAGAATTAATCAAAACCATCCCATGTATCCATTCATTGACCAAATCACAAAAGAAATCCAAATTCAATTGAAACACCAGATGTATCCGTAAAACAAATCACAAGGGATATCTAATTTTTATGAGTTAAAAGCCAAGCAATCAATCATATGACATTATCTCAAATTATCACATGTATCCTTGAATCACAAGAGATATCCAAGAATCACTTCATACAATTGATTAGAAGTAAAACAATTGAAACATAAAACCCAATAAAATCAAAATAATAAAAACTTACATAAAAGTGATATTGTTCTTCATCGGTGAGGCTTCATCCCCAACCTTAGTTGGGAATTTAGCTCCACGTAAAAATAAAATCTAAACCTAAACCTAAACCTAAAGAAAAACTAAACAAAAGAATTTTGCTCTCTGGGATTGTGTCTATTTTCTTGAATGCAAAGAAGTCTATTTATAGGCTTAGGAAAATCCTAGAAGCCCAAGTAAACCTAGATAATTTGGAGGTCTGTCTCCCAGTCAAAATAGAAGTCTGAAATCGGAATAGAATTCGTCCAGATTTGTGTTCTTTAATTACAGGGCGATTTTGGCATAGAAACCGTCCGAATTAGGAAAATCCTATTTCACAATAAATTGTAGTATTTTGAGTTGGCTTTCCAATACCGTTTGAATCACCTCAATCTGATATTTGAGAAGAAAGTTACGGTCAAAATACTAAGACATGTACAAAATCTGAATTTGAATCTGATCCGAAATCTTATCCAATCTGATCTTTAATCCGATTTAACCTTTTCCTTGGATTTGGTTGAATTTAACCACATCATCTGGGTCTTCTCAAAATATGCTTTCTTCCAAACTTCGCATTTTTCCCTTTAAAGCTATAGTTTTTCTTCAACGATCTACAAAATACTAAAAACACAAAATTAACACAAAACATTAAATAACGACACAACTAAAGGATTAACTAATGTAAATAAAGGGGTTCAAATATGCAATATTTGGCACTTATCACCACCCAACCAGGAAATGCACCTGCTGCCACCCAACTAGCGAAAACAGCAACATCTTATGCCTACAAACAAAATGTGAGTCATTCTTCATATCCATGTAATTAAAAGGGAGAAAAAAATATAGGGGCCTAATTGTATACCACCTAACTTGCAGGCATCTACCACTTTTGGGAACAAAAATAAAAGAACCCTAGAGTTGGCAACAAGGACGAGAGCAGGTGGTAGGTTGAGGGAACATGCTAGAAGTGGAAGATAACCTGCCAACAGGCAGAAGCTTGTTGTTGATCTGACTGGCAGTCCTACTGGGCCACCACCAATTCCAGGGGGTTGACCATTATGCTCTTGGGGTCCTTCCAGAGTTGGCGGTATGACATTTAGAACAGCCCCGCATGATTTCGACATACAAAAGGGCCAAGGGATAGCTGCTAACCATCCACCAGGTTTTGATGAACATGTTCGAAGAATGGTCAAAGGGAAGAAGAAAATGCATGGACCTTGACTGTTTTGTGAGAACTAACCTTTTCTTTTTGTGTTTGGGGTGGTATGTAAGCATTGTAAACCCTAAACTTTATTAGAACTTGTAGTCATTTGAGGTATTTTGTAAACATTGTAATGGTTGACCTCTTTAGACATGTGGCGATTTGGTGTCAACTTCATTTTGTGTTTGACCAATCACGGCTTGTAACTGTTTGGGCTATTTTTGTAAACAATGTAATGGATGAATTCTAGATGGTTGTCATGTACTTGTTTGGTGTCAAATTTATTTTGTGTTTGACCACTTACAGCTTGTAATTATTTGGGGTATTGTGTAAACATTGTAATGGATGAATTGTAGATGATGGTCATGTATTTTTTGGATGTGGATGATGTAACTTTTCATACTTTTGGATTTGGATTGAGGTATAATTCCTTAAGTATTATCTACATATAGTTTTTGCTATAATTTCTGTAGTACTTGTTATTTTGGATTTGGATTGAGGTATAATTTCTTAAGTACCAAACACTAGCTATATCTAGTGTTTGCTATGATTTTAATAGTTGGATTAATTTACAAGTGCTTATACATTTAGTGTTCTTGTGGTATTAATTAGGTTAAATTGAGTAAATGTGGCTGATGTAACTTTTCATACTTTTGGATTTGGATTGGGGTATAATTTCTTAAATACTAAACACTATCTACATATAGTTTTTGCTATAAATTCTATAGTACTTGTTATTTTGGATTTGGATTGAGGTATAATTTCTTAAGTACTAAACACTATCTACATATAGTTTTTGCTATAAATTCTTTAGTACTTGCTATTTTTGGATTTGGATTGAGGTATAATTTCTTAAGTACTAAACACTAGCTATATCTAGTGTTTGCTATCATTTTGATAGTTGGATTAATTTACAAGTGCTTAACCATTTAGTGTTCTTGTGGTATTAATTAGGTTAAATTGAGTACATGTGGATTATGTAACTTTTAATACTTTTGGATTTAAATTGAGTTCAATTGACAACATTTTGCCAATGTTTTATTTCCCAAGCTGAAGGTAACACAACATCAAGCAATAAGAGAAATTGCGGTCACAAGTGGGTTGGAAAATTTAGTGACCAAATCAATTTGGATACTTGTAAATTTGTACCAAGAAAATTCAAACAAACCATGCCAAATATTACACAATAGTTGAGTACAAAAAACCTAACCATATGGTCAATTGATACAAGTCTGATACAAATAAAGACAACAAAATGTCTTTTTCAGCTGCTTAACATCAGCTTTGATGCAAGTCTATTAGAAAAAGGGAAACACAACAATACAGCAACAAGACACCAACAACATGCAAGTGTAACTCGAAACTTCAACTGTATCGAACGATACATATTCTCAACCCTTTCAAGTTTAAGTGCAAAATTAGCAACATCAACTTCAATTTTTGACTTGTACTCAGCAAGTTCAATCTTGCATTTCAACACTTCCATTGCCCTTTTGGACTTCAAATTGTGCTGCCACGCCAACAACATTGACATCAGTCGATCACCGCACACAAAATTCTGGTTCAACCCATTTAAAAAAATTGCAACCACGATTTGTTTCATTCTGCATAATCACACAAATTAGGGTCACACAAATTAGGGTTTAATCCATCATTAAAGGATTTAGGCATAACGGGAAGAGCCGCAAATTTATGTGAAAAAAATAAATAAATTCTCAAACACATCTTACCACATAATTTACACAGGCATAAAACCCTTTCCCATGATTTTTAGCTGTTGATGCTGTTTTGACAACGGTTTTGCTCCCACATTTGCAAATTGGATAGATTGATCCTGAATTGCTTAGCTCACCCTCAGAGTGCTCCATCTTTAACCGTCGTCACCTCGCCGGTGCTGGACAGCGAGTAATTTTGCCGGTGGATGATTTTCGCCGGTCTGGGTCTCGCCGTCATGTGGGATTCTTCATCCCCGGATGTACTTATATTCAGCTTTCTTTCTTCGACTTTCTTTCTAAGCCTTCGAATCGATGGCTGGAACCCATTTTGCCATCAGCTTCCACATTTTTTCCGCAAACTTCGGGCGTGGGTCTTCGTGTTCGAGTTTGGTGTGCTTGGACGAGTGAGACAAGTGAGCGTGTGTAAGGGTGAGGGTGAAGAGTTAGTAAGACACTAATGAGGGCAAAATGGGTAAGCAACCTAAAAAATAGCACGTGAGTGTGCGTCCGTTAGGGTTTGATGATTCATATGGACGGAAGGGTGTTATGTGAGAGAAAACCAAAGTTCAGGGGGCCTAAGTGAGAGTTTTGGAAATTCAGGGGAGGTTTGTCAAAATGGCTGGAAGTTCAGGAGGGCTTTTTAAAGTTTCCCCTTAATGTTATTTGCTTAAGATTACATAGCAAGTAAAGTCGCCACTAGTATGTTGTCAGTTAGACATATATGGTAAAAAGATGCAATTAGATGAAATAGCATAAGTGTGCACACATCAAAGATGTTATGATTTGATTATTATCTTCAAGCATTAGCAGATAAGGAGTTGACATGTTTTGTGGTACCAAAGGTAATCATGTACAACTCGGGTTTTATTACCAATCATAATAGTATGATCAAGTGGGAGATGATAGTGTATAGGTTGATCACACTATTATAAGTGTGGTCATCCCTACACCAAATTGTATAATATTTATAGGAAGGTAAAAAAACTTTTAATGGAGGTAACCGGTCAAGAGAAGCAACTCTTGGAAAATAGTTGAGTTGGGACTCTATAAATAGAATCCCATGAGAACACAAATTGTATCCCAAAAATATATGTTTTACATATGTTAGTTTTGGTATGTACAAATTGTGTGTTCAAGTTCTCTCTTGTTTTTCACAAGATTTCCACCCTAATAGGAGAAATCCCTCATGAAAATTATTCTACAATTCCTATAGTCAAATTCCAACAAGCACGTCATGATGCAGGGAAGCTGTAGAAATTGTTAGGAAACAAAATAATGGACAAATAAAGGGTTGGCTTCTCACCAAAAAGAATGGAATCTCACCATCAAACAGAGTAATCACAACTCACAGGAATAAGCAAAAGATTTCTCATAAAAACTGCTCTTGAAAGTAGGAAATACATAGCTTTTATAGACTTGTCTACTTATTCTACTTTGATACGGAAAACTAAAAGAAAGTAAAACACTACTACTTGGACAAGTAGTGATCCACGTGTAAAGAAAGGACTCCTTCTTCAATATGGACTACCACTTGTCTTGTACTAGAACATAGTTAATAAAGATAATAAATTGGCTGTAGACACATGTACTCCGTCATATTCCCCCCCACTTAAAAAGAACTCGCCTCCGGCGAGTTACGGGATTGATAGAGCTCATAGAGGTCTGGATTCAGGCGTTGTACTTCTTCGGTTTGTAACCAACAACAATCCGAAAGGGGGCGGTTCTTCCATTTAACCAAGAATTTTTGATAACCTCCACGTCTCGTAGAGACAATTTGATCCTCCAGAATATCTTCTATTTCTTCCCGAGGTTTGACAGAGGTAGGAACATTTACAGGGACTAGATCCGTGGTTAGGTCATCCAACTGCCCAGAGTAGGCAGTAAGATCTTCAACATTAAATATAGGACTTAAATGAAGATCTGGAGGAAGATCAATATGATATGCATTGGGCCTCAATTGTCGCAAAATTGTGAATGGACCAGCTCGTCAATGATGCAATTTTTGAAAAGTTCCTCGAGGGAATCGCTCCGAACGTAACCTGATCAATACTTTATCACCTAGCTTAAATTCCACATAACGACGATGCAAGTCTGCTCGTTGTTTATACTTCTCAGAGCTAAGAGTTATTTGTTTGCGAACCTCTGTATGGATCTCCTGCATATGCTTGAGAAAATCTTCTGCGCCCGCACAAACTCGAGTAGATGTGGGTAATGGAGATAAATCAAAAGGGACCTTAGGTTTGGCTTCTGTGACAACTTCAAATGGGGATAACCCAATACTACGATTAACTGAACAATTGTAGGCAAATTCTGCATGTGGCAGGAGCAGATCCCATGTGGCATGGTGGTCAGTCACCAAACAACGAAGTAAATTTCCAAGACTCTGATTGACAGATTCTGTTTGCCCATCAGTTTGCAGGTGAAAAGCACAAGAGAATTTAAGCTTTGTACCCACTTTGGCCCATAGAGCTTTCCAAAAATAACTAGTGAATTTAACATCTCGATCCGAAACAATAGTCTTGGGAAGACCATGGAGACGTACTACTTCAGCAAAGAATAAGGATGCTACTCGGGAAGCATCAAAAGTTTTAGAACAAGCTAAGAAATGCGCCATTTTTGAAAATCTATCAACAATCACGAAAATAGAGTCATGTCCCCGAATTGTCTTTGGAAGTCCTAAAACAAAATCCATGTTAAGATCTATCCACAGAGCAGTAGGTATTGGGAGAGGACTGTATAGTCCTGCATTGGAACGATTACCTTTTGATAGTTGACAGGTTCGACATCGGGCAACTACACTTGCAACTTGCTTTCGCAATCTTGGCAAAAAAAAAAACAATCTTCCACTAGTGATATTGTCTTATCTCGACCAAAGTGTCTGGCTAGTCCTCCGGAATGGAGTTCGCGGATCACAAACTCACGAATGGATGTTTTCGGTAAACAGAGTTTAGTTCCCTTAAACAAATTGCCATTCGTAAGAGAAAAGTGATCATGTGGTTTGTGTGGCTGCGTGCACAGTACATTATATATACTCCCAAATCCGACTTATATTGGGTCTTCAATTCTTGGAAAACCGTGACTTCAATAGCAAGGGTAGTTAATAAAAGTGACTTACGACTAAGAACATCAGCGACCTGATTTTCTGTACCAACCTTGTGTTTGAGCACAAACGTGCATCGCTGTAAAAATTCTGCCCATTGGGCGTGTTTGACATTTAGATGCTTTTGGGATTGAAAGTGCCTCAAAGAATCATGATCAGAAAATAATACAAACTCTCTGTGAATAAGGTAATGCCGCCAATGCTTGAGTGATTGGACTACCGCATATAGTTCCAAATCATAGGTAGAATATCTCTTTCGAGCATTATTAAGCTTCTCACTGAAAAAAGCTATAGGATGTCCATTTTGATTGAGCACACCACCAATGCCTGAGTGGGAGGCATCACAGGATACTTCAAAAGGAAGCTCAAAGTTGGGCAATTGAAGTATGGGGGCATTGGTAAGGAGCTCTTTCACAACTTCAAAAGCCTTTTGGGCAGCTGCTGTCCATAAAAATGCTCCCTTCTTGGTGCACTCGGTGATGGGTGCCATGATGGAGCTAAATCCTTTCACAAAACGCCGATAGAAAGAAGCTAACCCGTGGAAGCTCCTTACTTCATGGATATTATTAGGTGACGGCCAATCAAGTATGGCACGTACCTTTTCTAGATCAGCGGCTATTCCTTTAGCCGAAACAATGAGTCCTAGAAAGATAACCTGGCCCTGGTCAAAAGAACACTTTTTGAGGTTAACAAAAAAAACTCTCAAAGCATAAAGTTTCAAATACCTGCCTTAGGTGGCTTAGATGCTCTTTTAGACTGCGGCTGAAAACTAGTATATCATCAAAATAAACCACTACAAATTTGTCAATGAAGAGTTTAAGAATTTGATTCATAACCCGCATGAATGTGCTTGGAGCGTTTGACGAACCAAAGGGCATGACTAGCCACTCAAACAGCCCATCTCGTGTTTTAAAGGCAGTTTTCCATTCATCTCTCGGGCGAACACGTATTTGATGGTATCCACTTCGTAGGTCAATTTTGGAAAAAATAACAGACCCATGTAGTACGTCCAACATGTCGTCTAGGCGAGGGATCGGGAATTGATACTTGATAGTGATTTTATTAATAGCTCGACTATCAACATACATGCGCCAACTACCATCTTTCTTTGGAGTAAGTAGGACGGGTACAGCACAGGGACTGAGGCTTTCCCGAATAACTCCACGATCCAAGAGGTCTTGGACTTGCCGTTGCACTTCTTGATGTTCTTCTGGACTCATTCTATAAGTGGGTAAATTTGGAAGTATAGATCCTGGCACGAGGTCTATAGCATGCTGAATGGTACGCATGGGCGGTAGGACTTTTGGCAAGTCTGCAGGTGAAATATCTATGAACTCTTTCAAGAGTTGTTGAACTTCTAAGGGAGCATCTGAATCGATCCTTGTTTCGTCTGGTATAGCTTTTGCAACCAGCATGAGAACTACTCCACGATCTTGGCACGCATCATCAAATTTTTGCATGGTCAATACACGACTGGTTTCTGGTCTGGTCTGCTCAAACTCTTCTATTTTCATAGGCTGCAAAACAATCTTACGCCTCTCAAACGGAAATGAGTAAGTGTTAAGAGTAACCATCATAATGAACCCACCTATCATATAACCACGGTCTTCCAAGAAGGATATGACATGCCTTCATTACAATTACATCACACTATACAGAATCTTTATAGTTCTTTCCCAAAGAAAACGACACCAAACATCTCTTTTTTACCGGTATAGACGTGTCGTCAACCCAACTAACCTTGTATGGTTTTGGGTGTCTTTCTAAGGAGACTTTTAATTTATCTGCAGCCTCTTGAGATATGACATTCATTCCACTCCCATTGTCTATAATTAGATTTAATGCCTTACCATTGTATTCGACACGAGTGTGAAAAATGTTGGTTCGAAGCCATTCATCTCCGCTGGGCTCCTCCACTTTTTGTCCTGTCAGCATGCGTCTGATCACACATAAAGGAAGATCTGAGCCTTCTAGTCGATCCTCAATTAGTTCTGCTTCTTCTTCCCCTTGTTGTTCATGTGGAAATTCTTGAGATTCAACATCTCTTTCTTCCTTGCATAATAGCACAGGTCTAGGCTCCCGTGTGGGGCATACCACAGCATAATGCCCTTTCTCTCCTCATCGATAACAATCCTCTTTCCCTCTTTCAGGTCTCGCACCCACTACAGCTTTTCCTTTTCGGTCTTCACGTTCTTGCAGGAATTTGTCATTGAAACTTACATTCCGAGTTGAAAATCTGTCCTCGTTGATAGTAGCCCTAGCGATAGGATTTTGTGGGCCTCGGGGAGTAGTGTTGCTCCATCCTGTATTTGTACGTCTCCCTATTGTGCCTCTATTCTGTTGTTCAATGCGGATGGCAATTTGATACGCCTCGCCTCATCAACACTTACTAACCGCACAGTGAGTAATTCTCTTCGAATATCCTCCCGAAGTCCAGTCTATTAACGGGCTATTGACTACCTCTCTGTCTCAGAAACTTGGCTTCGTATACTAAGCTCATGGAATCGGTTAGTGTATTCATCCACTGTCATGTTGCCTTGTCGGTGGGTTAGGAGCTCTTCAAACAATGGTTCCTCATAATCAATTGGTAGGTACTTCTCTTGGAGTTTTAACTTCATCTCTTCCCAATCTAGGATGAGAGCTCGACGTAGTCAATGAAGTTGCTCTTCCACACTATGCCACCATACTCGTGCTTGTCCTTTTAGTTTCATCTTAACAAAATGTACTTTGCGCTCAGATGTCAAATTAAACCATTCAAAATAATCATCCAATGAAGTCAACCAATCTTGGAAGGCATAAGGATCCATCTTACCATGGAAGTCTAGCACCTCCACTCTTACCCTCTTTGTGGCGTCGTCCATTCGACTCTCTGAATTGTCCATGCATTCCAGAAATAGATGAAGGGGAAATTGGGTATGTGGAGTATATTCATACTTGGGGTAAAGTGGCTGATTGCGTGAGTTGTAGCCAGGCATGGTGTATTGGGGATGGTCTTCACCGCCATCAAGCTTCTCTCGGTTGTCGTCAGTCTCCTTGAGGTTACCTTCTTCAGTCTCTTCCCTCTTGGGTTTTTCTCAAGAGCTCTCAGGCTTATTGAACACATGGTCCCACAGAATCTCCATTCGCTTGGATATAGATTCCACTTGGTTAACCAATCCAATCAATAAATCATCATGTTGTTGTTGGGATAAACGACTCGCTCTGAATGGTTGCCCACTGCGGGTAGTCATTGTTGTATTGACACCCAATTGACGTTGGTATGGATATGGAGAAACGTAAATATATCAGGATATAAAAATTTGGTAGTGTTATGTTGCAGCAACTAATTGGGGAAAAAACACAACTAGCTTGTGTGCCTTGAGATTAGCTGTCGTGAGTTTGTGGTTAGGAAATGTGGGTTTTGTAGGTTTTTGATGTGGTGTGGAAGGTGGTGTTGGTGGATTGTTCTTTTTATTTTTTATTTTTTAGTTTTTCCTTTTCACAAAAAAAAACAAAAACAAACAAACACGGATAGGAATTTTTTTTTTTTTTTTTGGAAAGCAATCGAATTTAGGGCTCTGATAGCAAAATTGACGCAGGGAAGCTGTAGAAATTGTTAGCAAACAAAATAATGGACAAATAAAAGGTTGGCTTCTCACCAAAAGGGGAAAAGATTGGCTTCTCACCAAAAAGAATGGAATCTCACCATCAAACAGAGTAATCACAACTCACACGAATAAGCAAAAGATTTCTCATAAAAACTGCTCTTGAAAGTAGGGAATATATAGCTTTTGTAAACTTGTCTACTTATTCTACTTTGATACGGAAAACTAAAAGAAAGTAAAACACTACTACTTGGACAAGTAGTGATCCACGTGTAAAGAAAGGACTCCTTCTTCAATATGGACTACCACTTGTCTTGTATTAGAACGTAGTTAATAAAGATAATAAATTGGCTGTAGACACATGTACTCCATCACGTCATGTACCAAATTTAAATGATAAAATATTATTTATAGTGTTGTTTGATGTAACACAATTAGATCATAACTATGAAAGTGAAACAGAGAGATACTTGTCCTTATAAAATTGCCAACTTTTCAATCTAAGCAATCAATGCAATAAATATACCAAGGGAGTACAAAGTTCCTTTTCCTTCTCTTATCCAGAATTGCTTTCTAGATGTAATATTTTTAGCCTTGAAAAGAGGACTTTCTTGAAAATAGTTTGTTGTGTCATCTTTTTCCTTTTGGCATAAAGACAAGTTTCGAAAGAGAATAATTTACTACTCCCACTCATTAACAATTCCTTGAATGTAGGTTTGTTGGCCAAATAATATTAAAAATAAATCCTTGAAAAGAGCTGTACTGTACATACTAATTTTTTTTTTTCCCTTAAAAAAAAAAAAAGAAAATAAAAGAAAAGAAAAGAAAAGAAAAGAAAGAAAGAAAGAAAGAAAGAAAGAGAAGTTGTTCTTATTAAGCATCCGGTTATAAACCACAAAATACCATGAAAACTAGGGAACACTTGTCATGCATAATACTGGCCACTTAACTTCCCAAAGGGCTTAATTGCATACAAGTATAAACTTCCCTTAAAAGACAACTAGAAAAGCATACAAAGGAACAATAAGAACAAATTGAGCTTAATTAATGTCTTTGACAACTTCTCCAACATATGCCATGGCTACACCTCCCTTCCATAAATCCAGCTGAATGAAACAGTGGGTTCTTTCATTGCCCTTGTTAGAGCTCTTTCCTCTACCTTTTTCAATCTCTGAGCTAATCCACATACATAATCTTGGGCTTCTCGTCCCTCACCGGACAGTCCAGTTAGCTTCTCCACGTTCCATAAACCCACCAAATGTTCCAATATTTCTCCGTAGTCCCTGGCTGTGTACACCCCAATTCGAGAGGCAACATTTGCAAAGTGATCAAAAAGATTTTCGTCATGGCCATCGTACATTAAGTGGGCTGGCATTGATATTTTACTCCTCATGGTTTCAGCAAAGGCCATGATGGTTTCATTTGGATCAAGCTCGAAAAGCTTCCCAGTTATTTTGGTATAAGCAGTTTCATGGCGTTTCTCATCTGCGGCGATTGTGCCGCATATTTGGGCAAGCTTTTCGTCGCCGTACTTCATGGCAAGCATGGCTGTATTACCATGGGAGACAAATGTTGCTCTTTCTTGAAATGATGTGTAGATAGTTAAAGCGCTTGGAGTACTTGCCCTGGGGCCGAAATCCTAAGGAAATAATGATCATACATCAAAACTCCAACAACATAATGTTATGGTCACGTAATATATGTTAAAGATTTGCTGCATATCTCACCGTTCCAGACCCAATCAAATATTGTGTTGTCTTCTCGATTTGTTTCATGTCTACTCGCCCTGAAAGGTAGAGGTATTTGTTGAGAAGATCACCATGCCTGTTTTCTTCTGCACTCCATCCCCTTGCCCATGTTGCCCAAGGTGTATTATCACTACCCGTTTCATCGTAAAATGTTTCTGTGCTATTGATAAGTGCTTGGTAAGTTGGAAGGGCTTCTTCCGTGATCATATCGCCCACTAAGACAACAAAGTAGTCATCAGGAATGTCCTTTGTTCTCTCCCTGAGTTCATTGACTTGTTCAATGAATCCATCTGAGGCAGGATTTTGCAAAAAGTCTTGTGGTTGCCAAGATTTCTCAACAGGTTTTAGAAGAGTTAAGATATTACTTCTGGCCCAATCCTCCATTGATTTGAACATTTCAACCTTTTCTGGTGACATGCGATGGACTACATTAATATTAGCTTCTTTAGCGCGACCTGAAGACAATGGTTTCCCTCTAGAATTGAAAGGGGAAAAAAAAGCACTTGTGTTATTTTTGTTTTTGTATGAATCTAATTAATATTTTCAGGTTGTTGGTTGTAGCTAAAATACTCAATTGCATGATTAGATACTTTAAAGAAATGTGTTAAATCATCACTTATACAAAAAGTCGAAGGTTATAAAACAGAATAAATTTAATAATTTAATCAACACTGAATTCACTCACTTAGAACTGGAGTAGAGGCTGGAAGTCACAGAAAGCTTGAGAGATCTCTGAGCTCTTGCAGGTAGGAGAGCAACTGAAGGAAGGGATTGAAAGGCTAAGTAGTTGAGCATCATAGCCATGCCTTCTTTTTAAACCTTTCCTTTGTTCCTAAAACACTTAGAAAAATAGGAATGCTGGTGTTAAATTTTAAAGAATTTAAACAAAAATTCACCTAGGTGAATTTCTAGAAGCAAATAAATTTCCCAAAATAAAAAATGTTGTGATAAGCCACATTGGTGAAATAGCGGTTGCGGTTAGTGGCTAAAACCGCTAATTGCAACCGCCTAGGCGGATAGTAATTTTTACTAACCGCCTCCGCTAACCGGGTAGCGTTTAACCGCTTTGGGATAACCGCTTTTTTCTAATCGCTTTTTTGAGCCTTTTTTTGGGCTTTTTTTTGGACTGGTTTTGGACCAGTTTTGGACCGGTTTTTGGCTCACTTTAAACCTTTTTTTTTGCTCATTTTAAATGTTTTTTTTTTTTTTTCCTTTTCACGGCCATTTTAGTATTAAAAATTGCTATACACCAAAATCTTGTTGGCCACCTTCTACAAATCTACACATCATATAATATACAAATAAAATTACAACAAAATCATCATTTCACTTGTAGTCTTATACACAAACTCAAACAACTTCATAAACTCACAAGCAAGCTCATAAACTCACAAGCAATCAAAAAAACCAACATGGTTGAACTTGAAGCTTGAGGCCCATTTCAATCAACCAAAAAAAGTTCATAAACTCACGACTTATTGTTATTTATTATATATATATATAAGTAGTTAGCGGTTAGCGGATTTCCAAAACCCACTAACCGCTAACTGCAACTGCTTAGGCGGTTAACGGTTAACAGTTATAGCGGTTAGCAGTTGTGGTTAGGCGGTTTTAAATTTCAACCCTAAGCCACAATATATATATATATATATATATATATATCCATCTTTATCGCAAATTGCTATAAATATATAAAATTTAATTTTGCAGAAAATTTCTCAAAAAAATATAAGCTTTCAAAATACTCTATTGCAAGAAAGTGTAAAATAAAAGCATAAGCTTTTCGTACAATCATATATATGTACCTTGACAATCTCTTGCTTGTTGATGTACTTGGAGAGACGTTCTCCCATATATTAAGCCCTCTTTTTTTTTTTATAAGCTCTTTGGAGAAGTGCAGACTATAGCATCCCAAGGACCACCTTTGCCGCTTAATTAATGTAATTGGGTGGTGGTTTCAATTTTTTTGAATCAATTTATTTTGGATAAAATGTTCTTCCAAAATTTGCTGTCTTAATTCTTGTTCAGGTGATCATAGTGGAGTAGAGGGTGAGTACAATGGGGTTGGTTTGAAATTCGGGCTTACCTGGTTGAAGCTCTCCATTTATATTGTCTACCCATTGCTATTAGAGTGGTATTTATCTTAAACTACCATTCATCCGAAAAGCATAAATTAATAAGAAGAGGTAAATTTAATCACTTAACCATTACTTTAACACTTCCCCTCACGTGTGAGCTCAAACTTCCTTTTAATAGGGGATGCCCAACATGTGAAATATTTAATTGAAATGAGGGGTGAATTGACGGAGTCAATGTTCAATCTTAAGCTGATAGGAAGAGATAAATTTAATCATGTAATCATTAATTTAACACTCACCCTCACGTGTGGGATGAAACTCCCTTTTAATAAGTCAGGTCCAACACGTGGAATATTTAATTTAAATAGGGGGTGAATTGACGGAGTCAAGGTTTGATCCCAAGACTTTTGGCTCTGATACCATGAAGAAATTCGTGGGCCTAACTCATCTTATAAAACCGGTTCAATAAGATAGAGTTGCCCATTCCTAATAAACATGCCCAAGATCTTTTCTACAAGCAATGTGGGATCATTCCTCAACACCCTCCCTCACGAGCAAGCCAGTATTTTTCTTGGTTCTTGTCATGGGGTAAGTAGTGTGAGCTTACTACATGGTATCAGAGTCAAAGGTTCTGAGATCGAACTTTGACTCCGTCAATTCACCCCTATTTTAATTAAATATTCCACGTGTTGGGCTTCCCCTATTAAAAAATAAGTTTGAGCCCACATGTGAGGGGGAGTGTTAAAGTAATGGTTAAGTGATTAAATTTACTTCTTCTTATCAGCTTAAGCTTTGGAATGAATAGTAGTTTAACAGTTTAATTGTAGGGATTTCACAATTTTTCCATAGGGTTAAATATTAAATTAGTCCCTGAGGTTTCACAACTTTATTTTTTCCCTCCTGGGGTTTCATTTTTATCACAGGAGGTCCCTGTGGTTTTGATAATAGACCAAGTTAGTCTTCCGTCAGTTGACCGTTAGTTGACTTAACGGAATTCCACGTGGACCAATTACATGTTGACACGTGGCACCTACTTAATTTTTTTTTTAAAACAAAAAAAAAGTATTTTCTAAAAAAAAAAAAAGAAAAAAGATTGGGGGTGGCCGAGCCACCCCCTTGGCCATTTAGGGGTGGCTCGGCCACCCCCTTTGGCCATGGGGCTGGCCTGGCCACCCCCATCTGGCCGGTTGGGGGTGGCTCGGCCACCCCCTGGGCACCAAGGGGGTGGCCGAAACCACCCCCGGTACCCATTGGGGGTGGTTTCGAGCCACCCCCATGGAGCCTAGGGGGTGGCCGAAACCACCCCCAACCACCATTGGGGGTGGTTTCGGCCACCCCCAAGGCTCCATGGGGGTGGCCGAGCCACCCCCAGTGGGTACTGGGGGTGGTTTCGGCAAGGGGGTGGCCGAGCCACCCCCATCCGGCCAAATGGGGTTGGCCAGGCCACCCCCAAGGCCAAAGAGCCACCCCCAAATGGCCAAGAGCCACCCCCAATCTTTTTTCTATTTTTTTTTTTAGAAAATATTTATTTATTTTTAATTAAAAAAAAAAAAACTTAAGTAGGTGCCACATGTCAATATGTGATTGGTCCACGCGGAATTCTGTTAAGTCAACTAACGGTCAACTGACGGAGGACTAACTTGGTCTATTATGAAAACCACAGGGACCTCCTGTGATAAAAATGAAACCCAAGAGGAGAAAAAATAAAGTTGAAAAACCCAGGGGGGTTTGGAGTATTTAACCCTTTTCCATATTGAAAATCCTTCATTGCAATCCAAGATTTGAGGCTATTTATTTTACTGTTAGAATTACTGTGTATCATAAAGATATGCTCTGCACAAAAAAAAAAAAAAAAAAAAATCCCTGTCAGGCAACAAGAAAGCAGAAATTTGGATCAAGAGATAAAACCATCATTATGTTGTGAGAAGTAAAGAGTTTTGGGGATCTAGATCTTCTGAAATTTTTAGGGGAATTCTAGTTCTTGAAATTTCAGATCCAGACCATTCATTTTATTCAAGAGTCATTATTCTGCTACGTATCCCATTACTAATTAATAAAATAATAATAAATTTTTAATGATATTAATGATATTAATAATCATCATTATTTTATTATTTTATTAGTAGTGAAACACGTGACAGAATAATGGCTCTTGAATAAAAATGAATAACTTAGATCTGAAATTTTAAAAATTAGATTTTTTCTAAGAATTTCAGAGATCCGAATCCGAGTTTTGGAAGTTAGAGTTTGGGTTTTAGGAGAAAGAGACAATGAGGAAATGAATTTTCCCAACGGCAATATTTAATGCAAACACACATTTCTTTTTCTCTTCCAACTCTAGTGAAGCATTAATATTGTTGTTGGAGATCGCCGGTGGTAGCTGGGTTGGTCCAACTAACAACGGCATAATCATTGCGCGCATTTGGGTTGGTCCAACCAACAACGGTATGGAACTCTCTGCTATTAACTCTGCTATTAATGGTGTGCATGTTCGAACAATTAATCTTTTTAGTATTTCTTTTTCGATTTGGCTTCTATGCGGTAATGAAAATGCTGTAGGCAAAAAATCTCTTGCTTGTTGATGTACTTGGCGAGACATTCTCCCATATATTAAGCCCTCTTTTTTTTTTTTATAAGCTCTTTGGGGAAGTGCAGACTATAGCATCCCAAAGGCACACCTTTGCCTCTTAATTAATGTAATTGGGTGGTGGTTTAAATTTTTTTTAGAATCAATTTTTTTGTTTTTTTGGATAAAATCTTCTTCCAAAACGTGTTGTCTTGATTTTTTATTTATTTAATTTCATTTATTAAATTAACATATATTCCAAATAGATGTTATTCTTATGTTTTTTTAAAGCAAATATAAATTTATTTATTGGGAACTTGTGATTGGTTAAGAGAATAAAAATCCTTAATAGTTCTATTTAGATATGCTATCTTAATTTAAGTTAAAATTTTTTTGGCTGTGATTGCTAGTTAGATCACTTAAGATTTATTTGCTCTCCAAGTGAGTGTTGAGAGGCGCTTCGACTTAACTGAGCGGAAGCGTTGCGGGGATAACTGTGATGCTAAGTGATCAATAATCTACTATAGGAGAGGAGAAGAGTGAATAAACATGTAAGCATGAGTTTTGTGAATGGTTAAAAGCCCCTTTTACCTGGTTGGAGCTCTCCATTTATATCCTCTAGCCATTGCTATTAGAGTCGTGTTTAACCTGCTGTAATAATTGATCTCCCCAGATTATGGGATTCAAGCTTAATTGTAGGGATTTCACAATTCTTCCATATTTGTAATCCAGGATTTGATGCTATTTGTTTTGCCGTTGAGTATATCCTCTGCTCTGGAATTACTTTCAGCGAGTAATGCTACAAGTCCCTCTTATATCCCTCTTTGAGTCCCTTCAAGAATGATGTGGCTATTAAAATTATCGTTGAGCTTGTGATTGATCATTATTAGATTTTGATCAAATTGTAATTTTAATAGTCACATAATTCTTAAAGGGACGCAAGAGGGACTTCTCAAATTACTCTCTGCTCTGCGCACCAAAAAAAAATTCCAACTATTTCTTTCTCTTCTCTAATATTAAGCATACAGAAAAATGCTAGGTTTTATTTGTTAGAAATAATTTTGGATGGTGTACAAATTCTCATTGATATAAAATAATTACAATTTAAAAATTAACAATAGAATAAATAAATTACAAGAGATAAAAAGTAGAGTATGGAAAGATCTCACAATGCTATAGAATCACGCAAGAGCGTTGTCCTTAAAGGTTGATTTGTGCCTCCCAGAGTGTATAACTCAGTGCGATTAAATCCTTTGACACGCAACCTCTCAAGATTAGACTATAGCATCTATCTTCATTAAGGACGCACTTCCAATAACGAAGAGTAATAGAACAATCCAAATCTTTTCTTGTAGAACAACAATTCTATAATTGAAAACATAGAAGTAATATATATATATATATATATATATATATATATATATATAAAGTAAGCTCACACTTTTTCCTATCCAAAGTCTTGAAAGACTTTATGACCAAACGGTCAACAATGATTGAAGAAAAACCGTAAAAGCTTATTAATGAACAATGCCATAAAACCTTGTAAGTGGTCAAAACTTATTTTTTTTTTGGATCAAAATAGGCTGCTCATTAGAAATCAAACGGCTGGAGCAAATTGCTCCAACAACAAAGCACCACGAATACAATCAGGTGGCGATGAATGCCAAGAATCATTCTCACCATGCTTAACAGCATGTTTAGCAAGTAGATGAGCGACATTGTTCTCCTCTCTCCTAACAAAAGAAATTTTCCATTGATGGAAGCTCTGTACCTCGACCTTTATATCCTCTACCACATGCCCCATCCAACTACTGTCCCCATCCTCGGAGAGAACAGAATCAATAACTGATTTTGCATCCCCTTCAAAATGGACATTAGTCAGACCCATCTCTCGACAAAACTGCACTGCCAGAAGGACCGCCTTCGCCTCAGCTGCCGCCGGAGCCAAACAACCCGTCTGTACAGCACATCTCGCCGCCACCATATTTCCCAGAGGATCTCGGACCACTACACTTAGCCCCATAAGACCCAGTTTTCGTTTCAATGCAGCGTCCCAATTAGCCTTAACCCAACCCGGCATAGGAGCTGTCCAACAAGCAGCAGGGACCTCCCCTCTTGAGGACGTAGCCTGCTCTCCCAGTTCTTGGGCCGCTCGAAACTCTTGTATAGAGCTATATGTTCGTTCCACAAGGACCTTCGGATGTGAAAAAGAACCCCCATGAATGAGATCATTCCTCCTCATGCAAATGCGTCGTGTCAAACCAGCGAAAAAACTAAATTCCTCTCGAGTGCAGCTATCATGCATATAGTCCATCACCTGTATAAAATCCGATCCTGTGAAAGATCTTTTCTGAAAAATTACGGGACCCATAGCCCAAGCCCACACATCCATGGCCGACGGACACTGCCATAAAATATGGAACCTCGTCTCCACTTCAAGGCCGCACACCGGACAGAGAGGATCCGCAATGACCTTTCGTTTATGAAGATTTTCCCTAGTCGGGAGAATATTGTGTGACATGCCTTCCATAAAAATTTTTTCTCAACACTAGGCACGGACAAAGCCCATAGCCTCTTCCAGATTGTACTCCCCAACTTACAATTCGAAGTGGAGGCTGCTGCATTATTTTCATTCTCTTTGAGCAAATGGTAGGCACTCCTAACCGTAAATGGTCAAAACTGTTGAAGAGTTAAAACACATGGAATTGTTAATGACCAACCATCATAAACAATAAAAGTGAAAAATCAATGGGTTTAACCACTCATGGTAAAAAACGTATAGAGAAACTAAATGGTATTTAATGACCAAACGGTCACAATAATAATTTCTAAGAAACCACTAGTTGGATATTAATCAAAGAATAAAAGGGCTTAAGAAGAAAGAAAAGAAAAAACAATAGTTTGTAACACATATATTACAACAATCTCCCACATGTTACAAACATTAAAATAAATGGAGATTGAAAGCATGCATCGATGTGGTACCCGAAAGTTTTAACCGCACCTAGGATAAATAAGGAAGAACTTAATGAATTGTGGTAGAGTTAAACTCTTTTAACCAAATCCACAAGTTAATCAAACTTATCATCCACATAAATTTCTCCAAAAAATGAAATCAAATAAAATCAAAGAAATTTGGGTTGTTCTATAGCGGGTTGGCGCCTATACAGGCCATGCGCCTCTGGGTTTCATGAGTGCTCTAGAGACTTGCTAAAGTCTTATAGGAGGCGGCACCACCTCCACACTCACATAAGGTGGCGTCCATCAATAATGTGTGCAGAGAATATCTAACCCCAACAAGTAGGGACTATGGACCCATTAAGAGTTTTAAACTCATCCTCACTCGCTTTGCATCTTTTGTTGTTTACCATAAAATGCTTTTCATGAGCGCTCTAGAGACCTACCCAAGTCTCATAGGAGATAGCACCCCCACACTCATATAGGTAGTATCCATCAAGAGTGTGTGCAGGGAATACCCCATCCCAAAAGGTAGGGACTATGGATCCATTAAGAGCTTTAAGCTCATCCTTAATCACTCTGCATCTTGTACTGTCTTACACCATAGGGATGGACTCATCATTAATCTTTTCAACATGATAGTTAATAAACATAAATTAACAGTACCATACATCATTTCACTTGTGACTTTGTTTCCCATTAAACCTCATTCATCGGATCTCCAATAACAGAGGTTGGGTAACAATCACAGTGTCATGATTTAGGTATCAGTCCTATCCCCCTCGATACTTCTCTCACTAGCCTTCTTGGTAGTGGCATGGTCAAAGAATCTGCAGAATTCTTTTATGACCCCACAAAGTCCATGGACATTATTGGTCTTGGAAAGCTGCCTCACAATATTGTGCATTTTCTCATTATAAATTCTTTGCTCTTTGCTCGAACTATGGCAGCCTGTCAATCATAATGAAAACACAGGTGGAACTGTATTAGCATATAAAGGAAAATAAATTAACCAATAGGTTCTTTAGCCATTATTTTCAATTCCTGCTTTCTCCAAGGCAACTAACTCTGACTATATAGTAAACCTTGCTATGCAAGTCTGTTTTGAGGAATTCCAAGAGATAGCTCCTCCAGCTAGAGTAAACACATAGCCACTAGTAGGCTTTGCTCTTCTAAATCAAAAATCTAGTTAACATCACAATATCCTTTTAATATAGTAGGATAATCATAATATGACAAACCAAAATTAATTGTACCTTTTAAGTATCTCAATAATTTAAAGATAGCATCCCAATGCTCAATACCATGATTATGAGTATATATACTCAATCTGCTAACAACATATGCAATAGCAGGGTATGTACAATTTGTCAAAATATCAAGCTACCAATGATTTGTGCATATTTTTTCTTGCAAAACATTATCACCCGTGATTCTTAACCAAATATATTTTTGAATCATATGATGAAGACATATGCGGATAATCAAAGTGCTTAAATCTAATAAACATCTTTTCAAAATAATATGTATGAGATAAAATAATGCAATCATTATCTCTAATAGCTTTAATGTCCAACATGACATTTGCTTTACTATGTCTTTTATATCAAAATTAGATACAAGAAATAATCTAGCTTCATGCACAACATTAATGTTAGTTAAAAATAAGCAAGTCATCAATATATCGAAAATAAATAATAACACATTCAT